>NW_027507785.1:241242551-241250051 GCF_037356315.1 Lithobates pipiens
TGTTGAGTCCATGGAATATTTTATATTTTGCCACAAGTTGCGGGAAAATTACAAACTTTTTTTTTTATTTATTTTTTTCACAAAGTTGTCACTAAATGATATATTGCTCACGCATGCCATGGGCATATGTGAAATGACACCCCAAAATAAATTCTGCTGCTTCTCCTGAGTACGGGGATATCACATATGTGGGACTTTTTGGGAGCCTAGCCGCGTACGGGGCCCCGAAAACCAAGCACCGCCTTCAGGCTTTCTAAGGGCGTTACAGTTTTGAAGGCCATAAAATGCCAAGATGGCACAAACCCCCCCCAAATGACCCCATTTTGGAAAGTAGACACCCCTAAATTTAGGGGTACACTAGTGAGACTAGGTAATAAATGGCGGGTGCCCGGAAACTATAAAAAAATAACTAACCAACCAGTGTCACCTGTAACCATTATATGGTGATCACTGGTGAAAGGGTTAACTAGGGGGCAATCAGGGGGCTTTATGCGGTAGTATATGGTGGTCCCTGGCGCTATAAAAAGCTGCGGCGAACCTAAATCCCTACCTGCCTAACTAGCGTCACCTGTGACACTAATACAGCGATCAGAAAAACGATCGCTTATTAGGCTGGGTTCACACTGGAGCGATGCAGGAACGCCACAAATCCGCGGCGGGTTCCCGCATCGCATGCCTCCCGGCGGCAGTTCACACCGCCCTATGCGAACTGCTGGGAGTGTCAGTGAAATGTTAATGACACCCCCAGATCAGTTCGCATATCGCAGTGCGATCTGCAAACTCGGATCGCATGGTGTGAACACCCATGCGATCCGATTCTGCTGCGGACCAAAAAAAGGGTCCCGTGCGAGTTTGCGGCGGGTGCGGCGGGTGCGGCGGGTGCGACACGAATTCAGCCATACTATCTGTATGGCTGAACTCGAATCGCACAGAGATCAGATGTGATTTGCACTGCAGTGCGGTGCGAATCACATCCGTTCTCAAACCGCTGCAATGTGAACCCAGCCTTAGTGACACTGGCGACGGGGGGTGATCACGGGGTTAAACCTTTATTGGGGGGGTTAGGGGGGTACCTTAGAACTAAAGGGGGCTAACCCTAACTGCCCTAACAGTTATTACAGTCACAAATGACACCCGCCGGGTGATCAGGGGGTTAAACCTTTATTAGGTAATAAATGGTGGGCCTGAAACTATAAAAAAATAACTAACCAACCAGCGTCACCTGTAACAGTTATATGGTGATCACTGGTGAAAGGGTTAATTAGGGGGCAATCAGGGGGCTTTATGCGGTAGTATATGGGGGTCCCTGGCGCTATAAAAAGTTGTGGCGAACCTAAATACCTACCTGCCTAACTAGCGTCACCTGTGACACTAATACAGCGATCAGAAAAATGATCGCTTATTAGGCTGGGTTCACACTGGAGCGATGCGGGAACGCCACGAATCCGCGGCGGGTTCCCGCATCGCATGCCTCCCGGCGGCAGTTCACACTGCCCTATGGGAACTGCTGGGAGTGTCAGTGAAATGTTAATGACACCCCCAGATCAGTTTGCATATCGCAGTGCGATCTGCAAACTCGGATCGCATGGTGTGAACACCCATGCGATCCGATTCTGCTGCGGACCAAAAAAAGGGTCCCGTGTGAATTTGCGGCGGGTGCGGCGGGTGCGGCGTGTGCGGCGCGAATTCAGCCATACTATCTGTATGGCTGAACTCGAATCGCACAGAGATCGGATGTGATTTGCACTGCAGTGCGGTGCGAATCACATTCGTTCTCATAAACCGCTGCAATGTGAACCCAGCCTTAGTGACACTGGCGACGGGGGGTGATCACGGGGTTAAACCTTTATTGGGGGGGTTAGGGGGGCACATTAGAACTAAAGGGGGCTAACCCTAACTGCCCTAACAGTTATTACAGTCACAAATGACACCAATGCAAAAAAAAAAAAAAAAAAATGCAATTGGTGTCACTGTGACTGGGGGGGGGGCAGGGGTAATTGGGGGGGTAAAGGGGGGTAAAGGGGGGTGTGAGTGTGCCCGGCATGTTCTACTGTACGTGTGGTGTGTTGGTGCAACTCACCGATCCTCTCTCCTCGGTGCCGGAACGAAAAATACCGACACGGAGGAGAGATTACATCACTTCCTCTCCTGTGAGGAGAGGAAGTGATGTCGTGGAGCATTTCTATTCGTCGGGAGCGATCGCGAGGGGGTGGCCATGAATGAATGGCTGCCCCCTCATCCCGGATCGCTCCCGAACGAATGCCGACCGCCGCAGGCACCGGGGGGGCCCGATCGGGCCCCCCACCCGCGGGAAGGCAGGGACTTATATATACGCCCATATGCCTGCCCGTGCCATTCTGCCGACGTATATCGTCGTGCGGCGGTCGGCAAGTGGTTAATAGTGCACAT
The DNA here is from genome assembly GCF_037356315.1 of Lithobates pipiens. Classification (NCBI taxonomy): domain Eukaryota; kingdom Metazoa; phylum Chordata; class Amphibia; order Anura; family Ranidae; genus Lithobates; species Lithobates pipiens. Next base: position 241,244,961 of record NW_027507785.1, read on the forward strand.
TCCAACCAGTGCCTCTTTTTTAGATATTTTTTTTTTTTGGGAATTGTTTTTTTTTTTTTCTTTTTTTGTAAACATAGAAATATATAGATATATCTAAAATACAATTATCACAAAAATAAAAAAATAAAAGCATCTTTTTAACTATTTACATAAAACAAGGGGTAAAGCCAAATTTTGAAGATGCACACCAAAAATTGGTAATGTCAACATGTGCTATGTACCATCATGAGTGATCAATGGACGTGTTTGGTGTGTGCAATCCCTTCCTCTCACATACTAGAATGAGGAAGGGTTTGCAAACACCAAATGCGTCCATTGCGATCCTCTGATGGCACATAGCACATGTTGACACACCGTGTGCATCTTCAAAATTTGGCCTCTAAAAACTATGTTGTAAAAACATTAAAAACTTTTTGGCAAGGAAATGAAGAACATGATCGATTGTGTTTTAGGGAAAAGGGGCTTAGGCCGCGTACACACGGGCGGACTGTTCGCCCAACCTTGTTCGGCAAACAGTTTCATCAAACAGTCCGCTCAAAATTTGCATGAGCGGACTTGCCCACACACGAGCGGACTGTTTGACGAACAAGGTTGGGCAAACAGTTCGCTCAACTTTTGAAATGAACGGACTCGCCCACGTAAGGCGGAGGCAAATCCGCCCATTTCGAGCGCGTGTACAGGTAGGCGGGGCCCGCGAAGGAGACGTCGCCGCCGCCGCCTTCCGTTCTTGTTCTTCTTCTTGTTCTTCTTCTTCTTCTCCTGGAGATGTTGACTCGACGATCTCTCCGGCCGGAATGCCAGAGCCGCGCTGTGCGGTCACTTATATAGTGACAATGGGGCGGTGTCACATGGTATATGTCACATGGGTTGGTCACATGGTGACCCCGCCCCCTTACGATGTCATAGTCCCCATGTGACATCAACCCATGTGACCAACCCATGTGACATATACCATGTGACACCGCCCCATTGTCACTATATAAGTGGCAGCGGAGCGTGTCCCTGGCATTCCGGCCGGAGAGATCGTCGAGTCAACATCTCCAGGAGAAGAAGAAGAAGAAGAACAAGAAGAAGAACAAGAACGGAAGGCGGCGGCGGCGGCGACGACAGCGGCGACAGAAGACCGGGCCACCGCCTGTAAAAGAGCTACAAGAAGGCGCGGTGGCCCGGCAGAAGAACCGAAGGCGGCGACAGAAGAACGGAAGACGGCGACAGAAGACCGGGCCACCGGACCAGGCGCGGTGGCCCGGCAGAAGAACCGAAGAGGGGGACAAGACCCCCGAAGTCGGGAGAAGAGGCCGGCGGCGGGGAGGAAGAAAGCCGGACTCCTCCGCTAGCAAAAGAGCTACACACACATAGCGGAGGAGTCCGGCGAGAAGACCCCCGAAGACGGAAGACCCCCGGAGCTGTGCAATAAAATACTTTTTCTCTGTGTTGTGTTTTTTATTGTACTTTAGTTCACAGGTGAATGGGTAGGGGTACATTGTACCCCATACTCATTCACATAGGGTGGGGGGGCCGGTATCCGGGGGCCCCCTTCTTAAAGGGGGCTCCCGGATTCCGATAAGCCCCCCGCCCGCAGACCCCGACAACCAACGGCCAGGGTTGTCGGGAAGAGGCCCTTGTCCTCATCAACATGGGGACAAGGTGCTTTGGGGTGGGGGGGCCGCGCGGCCCCCCCTTCCCCAAGGCACCCCCCATGTTGAGGGGACGCGGCCTGGTACGGCTCAGGAGGGGGGGCGCGCTCGCTCGCCCCCCTTTCCTGGCCGGCCGGGTAGCGTGCTCGGACAAGGGTCTGGTGTGGACTTGGGGGGAACCCCCACGCCGATTTTTTTCGGCGTTGGGGTTCCCCTTTAAGCCCATTCCAGGCGGCGGAGCCCGCGACGTCTCCTTCGCGGGCCCCGCCTACCTGTACACGCGCTCGAAATGGGCGGACTTTCCGAGCGGGAACAGTCCGCTCATTTCGAAAGTACAGCGGACAAGCCCACACACGGGCGGACTGTTCGCTCAAACACAGCTTCAGCGGACAGTTTTTCGGAATTTCCGAAAGACTTTGTCCGTCCAACTGTCCGCTGAAACTGTCCGCTGAAAGCCCACACACGAGCGGACTGTCCGCCCAAACACTGTTCAGCGGACAAGGTTGGGCGAACAGTCCGCCCGTGTGTACGCGGCCTTAGATTCTCCCTAAAACATCGATCATGTTCTTCATTTCCTGCCTCATAGTGACCAGTTGCTGTTGTATGGCATGGATTTGGTGTTGCATGGCCTGGATGTTGTTCTCCATGAAATCAATCCTGCCATTCCAGGCCATGATCTGCCCAATCAGCCTCTGGGCACTGTCGCTTGTAAATGGCTCTGCAGCTTGTTGTCCTTCCACAACCAGATCATCACCTAAAAACATGTGTAGATAAAAAATTGGTTAACATATACAGCCATTAATTGTTTACCTTAAGCTGGGTTGTCAGACACTCACTTTGTGGGGTGTGTATCTCCACCACCTCTTCCTCCTCCACATCTAGCCCTGGGCTCGGCTGATCCAGAGGAGCTACGGAGCTTGGTCCAGCGGAGGATACGGAGCTTGGCTGCTCCCTCTCGGACACAGGGCTGGGCAGCTCCAATACCGACGCGGGGCTGGGGCTAAGTGCCCAATCAGGCTGGCGAGGTCTGGGGGTCCTGGGCTGCTCCGCCTCTTGTCTGAGTCTTTGTTCCCCTATGAGAATGAAAAAAAAAAAAGGATACTTTTAAGCATAGTGATATTTGAGTACAGAAATTTGAATATGAAACATTGGTTTGAAGTGGTGTACAATTATTAGCTGGTTATTACAAGCTCCTAGTTTAATACATCCTTAAAATTACTTTTTTTTAGTTAGGCTGTGTTCAGACTGCTGCGATGTGTGAACGCTGCAAATCTACTGTGGTTTCACGCATCGCATGTGCAGTTCGCACTGCCCTATGTGACCTGCTGGGAGTATCAGTGTAAAGTTTTATTGACACCTCCAAATTAGTTCTCATTTCACAGTGCAATCTTTAAACTCGGGCAGGAATCGGACCACATGGTGTGAACACCCATGTGATCCGATTCGGCTGTGGACTAAAAAAAGGGCCATGTACAAGTTTGGGCCGGATGCGATGCGAATTCAGCCATACTATATGTATGGCTGAAATCGCATCACACAGAGATCACATGTGATTTGCACTGCAGTGCGGTGCAAATCACATTTGATCTCGTACATTGCAGCAATGTGAACCTAGCCTTTAACCAAACTGTGATACTTTATATCTTTTGTCCAAGTTTCACAGACGGACACACTCGAATCATCCCCTGGAGTACCTGTGTGTGATTATGTCAAAAAATGTTCTATGATGTCCCAAACTACACTTAAATGTTTCCCAGTCCAGATGTTGAACCAGCATTTTATCTATCTATCTATCTCATTTTTTTTATTGAGTCTACATTGCACTGAATAAATTTATGAAACTTTATTAAAAACTTATATCCTATAAACTGAGCGTGACAATTCAGTTTATCATGAACAATACAAAAAAATTAATAACTAATTAAAATCTAATCCAACACCAGATAAATTTACACCATATACAAATTCATGCTATTTACGCCCACATATACGAACAACCATATGCGCTCATTACATGAACTATTAACTACACGAACGATCAAATCCGCCAGATTTACATACAATACCTACACGAACGATTACGATCAAATCCGCCAGATTTACATACAATACCTACACGAACGATTACGATCAAATCCGCCAGATTTACATACAATACCTACACGAACGATTACGAACAAATCCGCCAGATTTACATACAATACCTACACGAACGATTACGATCAAATCCGCCAGATTTACATACAATACCCACACGAACGATTACGATCAAATCCGCCAGATTTACATACAATACCTACACGAACGATTACGATCAAATCCGCCAGATTTACATACAATACCTACACGAACGATTACGAACAAATCCGCCAGATTTACATACAATACCTACACGAACGATTACGATCAAATCGGCCAGATTTACATACAATACCCACACGAACGATTACGATCAAATCCGCCAGATTTACATACAATACCTACACGAACGATTACGAACAAATCCGCCAGATTTACATACAATACCCACACGAACGATTACGAACAAATCCGCCAGATTTACATATAATACCTATACGAACGATTATGTCCGACAGTCACGAGAAACGCGGAGTTTACTCACTTTTTTTCAGTGCCTTTTTGATGCGGTGATATTGGTCCGGCTCCCTGGACTTGATGTCGGACCATCGTTTCCGGAGCTGGTCCTTGCCTCTTTGTACCCCAAATTTGTTCTGCAACAATGTCACGACCTTATCCAAGATGGCGCTTTTCCGGACATTAGGTTTGGGGTACGGGCCATGTTCCCCATCATAGTCCCCCCTTCTTAATATAGCCACCATCTCCACCATCTCTTCAAAGGCCATATTGGTGGCCTTATATCTCCTCCTTGCTCCGGAAGCATGGGGTCCATGGCTTTCCTCCGCGCTGCTCACGCTGCTAATTGAATTTACGTCCGCCATTTTCTCCTATCATTCACCCACAGCGGAACGAGGGTAAAATGGGCGGGGAAATACGGTCACAAGGAACGCCAGGGGCGGGCGACGCAGGCGGAGCCTGAGTGCATGCGCTGTATATAAAGCGTTACCACGAGGCCGTACGCTTGTCCGAACGGAAGCAGCGAGTGCTACACGCGACGGTAAGATAGTTATCATTTTATTTTCGTTTAATTTAAAGCCTGCGTTAGGAATGTGTATATTGAAATTTAATCTTATTGATGTTTAATTGATTTTTATGTGGGTTGGTGGTTGAGTGGGGTTGGTGTTTTGTGTGGTAGTGTGGGGGTGGAGGTGGGTGTATAGGGGGGGTAGTGTGTGTGTGTGTGTGGGGGGGGGGGGGTAGTGTTTGTGTGTGTGGGAGGGGTAGTGTGTGTGTGTGTGTGTGTGTGTGTGTATGTGTATGGGGCAGTAGTGTGTGTGTGTGTGGGGGGGGGGGGGGGGGGGGTAGTGTGTGTGTG
>NW_027507785.1:241895051-242015051 GCF_037356315.1 Lithobates pipiens
GAGCTGTGTGGTAGGTGCTACACCAGCAGCTGCCGACACAGCTCGCAATAGTAAGTGCCGTACACATGACCATTCAGGCATTGCCAGTAGGGGGCCCCATGACAGCTTCCGCTTCGATCTACCTGTCAATCACAGCTAGCTGAGGGGTAGATCAGGTCCCCGCTGCTAAGAGATTGTATTTAGTCAGACCTCTCGTGATGCGCTCCTCCCCGCTGGCCCCTCCTGATTTTCTGTCCTCCCCCCAGTCTTCTGCATAATTGCTCTGTGTGTCCCACTGAATCCCCCCTCCTCTATCTTCAGTGCCATATGATGAGAGAACCCAGAGGAGGAGCACAGCTATTCTGCTCACAGGACATGCAGGTAGAGAGGTGAGCTGAGGGATGAACAACAATTTGGGGTGGTAAGCTGAGCACAATACCTGGCAAAGTTTAATGACAGGAGGGAAGTTTATGTGGAAATATGTGAAGGGTTGGAATAGCAGTGAGTGTGTGTTGGAGCCCCCCAAGCTAACATACATCTCCTAAGCAGGAACACATCACTATCTCCCCAAGCATTCTGTCCAGATAATGTGCAGTTCATTTATGACCTTTCTGTTTAACCCTGTATTATCCAAACTCTGTTCAATGAAAAGTGTAAACTCACCACATAAACACTCTATATACAAAATAACATTCCCCAATAAAGATCAGAACATGTTCACATTTGCATGGAAGCACAATTTCAATGAATGCCGATTATTCAGAGAATTACCATATTTATGTTTATTGATTTTTTTTTTATTTACTAACAGTTCAGCTTCACACACACAATACGAAAATTGGATGAAAAATACCACTTTTGAAGCGTTCGTGCATATGAGCGTATCATTTTTTTTTTTTTTCCGTAAAATAATTTTATTGAAAATACAATGCAAATACAAAAGTATCAGATAAATGAACTGACAATGTGTGAGCATTGCAAACAATTACAGGCATAACTAACAGCATATACTGGTAAATCACTAACTTTACATGTCTCCGCTTAGTATTGGTAAACTCAATATCTCAACGCATAGGTCATTTGTACATATTTCAGGGTATGATGCTTACAATCTACATTTCGCGTATCATTTTTTAATTTTTTTTTGGTGGGGGAGTGGATCTTGGGAGTTCCCACACTTTTTTCCACAGGACTTGACCCTTAGTTATTTCTCTCACATGGCATGTTTATACCACAAATGACACCCCAGAATACATTCTGCTACTCCTCCTGAGTATTACGATGCCACATGTGTGGGACTTTTTCCCAGTCTAGCCACATAGAGAGGGCCAACGTGCAGGGAGCACCATCAGGTGTTCTAGGAGCATAAATGACACATCTAACTTGTTGACTACCTATTAAACTTTTGAAGGCCCTGGAGCACCAGGACAATGACACTGATGACAGATGGCACTAATACGTGGCACTGATGACATGTGGCACTGATGACAGATGGCACTAATACATTGCACTGATGACTGATGGCACTGATGACACGTGACACTGATGACAGATGGCACTGACAGATGGCACTGATGACACATGACACTGATGACATATGGCACTAGTATGGGGCACTGATGACGAAACGTGGCACCTGACAATAATACGTGGCACTGATGACAGATGGCACTAATACGTGGCACTGATGACAGATGGCACTAATACGTGGCACTGCTGACACGTGACACCGATGGCAGATGGCACTTATACGTGGCACTGGGGACAGATGGCACTGACAGGTACAGTGGGCACTTTATTTTCCCTTTTTTTCACCTTGATGCTGCAGCCGTTCACTCTCCCTCCTCACGCTGTCTCTGTGTGAGGAGGGAGATCCAGCGATGAGAGATGATCTATGTTTACATATGAGATCATCTCTCATTGGACACTCAGATGGAGTGCTAAATGGCCGCTGAGATTGGCCATTTAGCACGATCTGTGATTGGCTGTGTCCAAGGAACACGGACAACACAGAATTTCCCTGATGCGTGCCAGCGGCGGAGCACAGACGGGAAATAGGAGGACGTCCAGGGACGCCTTCCCGGCAATTGGAGTCTGCACTGTAGCCATCTTTTGGCTATAGTGGGGGCGCCTAGTGATTAAATGATACAATTTTCAGGCATTTTTGTAGCTTTTAAACACTAAAAGCACATCAAGAACTGATCAGTGTGACAGGGCCCTTGGTGTAGGACATGATTTAATAAACGATTAATACACAATATGCTTTCCTTTTAACCACTTCCCAAACAGCCGGCAGGTTCTCTCCACTGCAAGAATTGGCGTACCATTAAAGCGGTTTATGTACTAGCTTTTGCAGGCACGCACCCCGAGTCTGGCGAAAAAGGGGCAGAACAGGGATTTGTCAATGTAAACAAACAGATCCCCATTCTGACAGGGGAGGAGAGAGAGATCTGCTGTTCCTTTTGATCAGGAACAGCAATCGCTCTTCTCCCAGTCAGTCTGTCCCCCATACAGTTAGAAACACTTAACCCCTTGAATGCCCCCTAGTGTTAACCCCTTCCCTGACAGTGTTATTTATATAGTGATCAGTGCATTTTTATAGCATTGGCATAAAAATTTATTGGTGCCACTGGTCACCAAAAAGTCTCACTTAGGGTCAGATGTGTCTGCCACAATGTCACAGTACCGCTAAAAATCGCAGCTCACCGCCATTGCCAGTAAAAACAATAAAAAAAAATCAAGAGTCTCTAAATCTTTCCCCTATTTTGTAAATGTGATTACTTTTATACAAACCAATCGATATACGCTTATTGCAATTTTTTTTTTTACCAAAAATATGAGCAGAATACATATTGGCCTGATGAATAAATTCGTTTTTTTAATATAGTTTTTTTTTTTTTTTTGGATATGTGTTATAGCAGAAAGTTAAATTATTATTTTTTTTCAAAATAGTCGCTTTTTTTTTTTTTTTGTTTATAGCACAAAATCAAATAGTTGAAACCCTGACAATGCTGAAAGTTCCCTTTACGAAGTTCAGAGCAAGTTCATCTATAGAGATGAAGCAGATGAGGGCAGGTCCCAAACTTTAAAGAGGAACTGAACTATGGAAAAGAGATGGGTAGGTAGGGTAACAGACTAGTCACCAGCATTGCTTGCGGTGCCCCTGCAGATGATCTTCCCCCATTACTGACTTACCATGCCTTCTTCACTCTGTCACTGTGTGGAGCCTGCCATCTTGGTAGAGCTTGCCTCCTTAGGTCGGACCCTACAGCAAGAATAAGCCCTTGTACACACGGACGGAAATTGCGCCAGAAAATGTCCGATCGGACCATGTTGTCAGATAATCCGACCATGTGTGGGCTCCATCGGATTTTTTCCGTCGGAGTGTCCGACCAACAAAGTTTGAGAGCAGGATCTCAAATTTTCCGACAAAAAAATCTGAGCAGACTTTTTCCGATTGTTGAGAATTCCACGCATGCTCAGATCAAATTACAAGACCAAAGCTATTGGCTACTAGCCTGAACGTAGTCCCGTCTTAACGAATGAACGTCATCACGTTCCGAACGATTGGATTTTCCGTCAACTTTGTCTGACCCTGTGTATGCAACACCAGTTTCAGACAAAATCCGTCGGAAAAAATCAGACGGATTTTATTGTCGGAATGTCCGACCGTGTGTACAAGGGCTAACAGTGAACAGTAGTGGCATCACCAAATCTCACTCCAAATGTCATAAGACTAGTAGGCAGAGGGTGAAGAGCCTTAAGTTGGCTGTACATACATTGAAATTTGTCTGGTTTAGCAAGGAACAGCATCACAATCTTGATGGGAGAATTCCTTCCGCAATATACTGTATTCTGCTGACAGGGAGCCTTCCCTGCTGGCAGAACACAATGATTAGTGTTGCTGGCTATAACCGGTGACATTCATTTAGGAAAAACCACACCGGCTTGTTGTACACAAGTCGGTCGATGGATCAACTTGTGTGCAACCAGGGTGCCCATACATGGATTAAAATTCATCTGGTTCCTGCTAAAGCAGTTGAATTTCAATCAATGTGTGACCAGCTTTACATTACATCTAAGAGGCTGAAGAAAACAAGCAAGCTTAGGCACACTCCCATACCTGGAACTACATTGCAATTTTTCAGCAAGAATTGTAGACAAAAACTAAAATTTTTCTGGGTACTTTTTTTAAGGTACAATTAACTGTTCTAAGTTTCCTTTAAGCCCCGGCCCATTTGGCTGGCCAAAAACCAGAGCACTTATTGCGATTCAGCACTGTGTCGCTTTAACCGACAATTGCGCGGTTATGCGACGTGGCTCCCATACAAAATTGACGTCCTTTTACCCCCAAATAGAGCTTTCTTTTGGTGGTATTTGATTATCTCTGCAGATTTTCTTTTTTGCTCTATAAACAAAAATACAGCGACAATTTTGAAAAAAAAAACGCCTTATTTTTTACTTTTTGCTATAATAAATATCCCCCAAAAATATATTTTTTTGTTCCTCAATTTAGGCCCATATGTATTCTTCTACATATTTTTGGTATAAAAAAAATCGTAATAAGCGTTTATTGATTGGTTTTCGCAAAAGTTAATGTCTACAAAATAGGGGTCAGCTTTATGGCATTTTTATTAACCACTTCAGCTCCGGACCAATAAACACCTTAAGGACCAGAGGTCTTTTTGCAATTTCGCACTGCGCTGCTTTAACTGGTAATTGCGCGGTCATGCAATATTGCACCCAAACAAAATTTGCGTCCTTTTCTTCCCACAAATAGAGCTTTCTTTTGATGGTATTTGATTGCCTCTGCGATTTTTTTTTTTTTGCGATATAAATGGAAAAAGAGCGAAAATTTTGAAAAAAAAAGATATTTTCTTCTTTTTGTTATAAGAAAAATCGAATAAACTAAATTTTAGTCATACATTGAGGGCAAAATTTATTCAGCCACATGTCTTTAGTAAAAAAAATGTCAATAAGCGTATATTTTTTGGTTTGCGCAAAAGTTATAGCGTCTACAAACTAGAGTACATTTTCTGGAATTTACACAGCTTTTAATTTATGACTACCGATCTCATTTCTTGAGGTGCTAAAATGGCAGGGCAGTACAAATCCCCCCCAAATGACCCCATTTTGGAAAGTAGACACCCCAAGGAAATTGCTGATGGGTATGTTGAGCCCATTGAATATTTATTTTTTTTGTCCTAAGGGATTGAATAATGACAAAAAAAAAAAAAAAAAAATTTTTTACAAAAAGTTGTCACTAAATGATATATTGCTCACACATGCCATGGTTATATGTGGAATTGCACCCCAAAATATATTCCGCTACTTCTCCCGAGTATGGGGATACCACGTGTGTGGGACTTTTTGGGAGTCTAGTCGCGCACGGCACCCCGAAAACCAATCACCACCTTCAGGATTTCTAAGGGTGCAAATTTTTGATTTAACTCCTCACTACCTATCACAGTTTCGAAGGCCATAAAATGCCAAAATAGCACAAAACCCCCCAAAATGACCCCATTTTGGAAAGTAGACACCCCAAGCTATTTACTGAGAGGCATGTTGAGTCCATGGAATATTTTATATTTTGCCACAAGTTGCGGGAATATTACAAACTTTTTTTTTTTGCACCAAGTTGTCACTAAATGATATATTGCTCACACATGCTATGGGCATATGTGAAATGACACCCCAAAATACATTCTGCTGCTTCTCCCGAGTACGGGGATACCACATGTGTGGGACTTTTTGGGAGTCTAGTCGCGCACGGCACCCCGAAAACCAATCACCACCTTCAGGATTTCTAAGGGTGCACATTTTTGATTTAACTCCTCACTACCTATCACAGTTTCGAAGGCCATAAAATGCCAAAATAGCACAAAACCCCCCCAAATGACCCTATTTTGGAAAGTAGACACCCCAAGCTATTTACTGAGAGGCATGTTGAGTCCATGGAATATTTTATATTTTGCCAAAAGTTGCGGGAATATTACAAACTTTTTTTTTTTTTGCACAAAGTTGTCACTAAATGATATATTGCTCACACATGCTATGGGCAGAAGTCAAATTACACCCCAAAATAAATTCTGCTGCTTCTCCCGAGTACGGGGATACCACATGTGGGGGACTTTTTGGGAGCCTAGCCACGTACGGGACCCCGAAAACCAAGCACTGCCTTCCGGATTTGAATATAAAATGCTATAAAAAACAAACTAACCAGAGTCACCCGTAACACTTATACGGTGATCAGTGGTGAAAGGGTTAACTAGGGGCAATCGGGGGGTTCAAATTTTTATTAGGTAGTATATGGGGGTCCCTGGCGCTATATAAAAACCTGACGGGGAACCTAAATAACTAACTGGCTAACCAGCGTCACCAGTGACACTTATACTGTGATCGCTGGTGAAAGGGGGTGAAAGGGTTAACTAGCAGCAATCAGGGGGTTAAAACCATTATTGGGTAGTATATCGGGGTACCTAGCGCTATAAAAACCTGGCGGTGAACCTAAAAAAATAACTAGCTACCTAGCGACACTAGCGACACTGATGCAGCGTTCAGAAAAATGATCGCTTAGTGACACTGGCAAAAGGGGGTGAAAGGGTTAACTAGCGGCAATCAGGGGGTTAAAACCATTATTGGGTAGTATATCGAGGTACCTAGCGATATAAAAACCTGGCGGTGAACCTAAAAAAAATAACTAGCTACCTAGCGACTGTAGCGACACTAATGCAGCGATCAGAAAAACGATCGCTTAGTGACACTGGCAAAAGGGGGTGAAAGGGTTAACTAGCGGCAATCAGGGGGTTAAAAACATTATTGGGTAGTATATCGGGGTACCTAGCGATATAAAAACCTGGCGGTGAACCTAAAAAAATAACTAGCTACCTAGCGACACATGCAGCGATCAGAAAAATGATCGCTTAGTGACACTGGCAAAAGGGGGTGAAAGGGTTAACTCTAGGGGCAATCAGGGGGTTAAATCTTTATTGGGGGGTGATAGGAGGCTACCCTGGACCTAACACTAACTGTCCTGACAGTTTTTACTGTCACAACTGACACTGAATGCATTGATCAGTAAAGAAATGATCAATGCAATCAGTGACACTGTGACTGGGGGGGGAGGGGGGGCGGGGGGGGATCGGGGGGCGATCGGGGGGGGATCGGGGGGGGTTTGTGTGCCTGTGTGTACCTACATGTCAGTGTAGTGTTGGTGCACACTTACTTTTACTCTTCTCCTCGTAGTCCGGTCAAAAAGACCGCCCCGAGGAGAATGACATCACTTCCTCCTTCCTGTGTAAACAATACACAGGGGAGGAAGCTTCTCATTGGCCAGGAGCGATCCAGAGGGGGTGGCCGAAAACCAACGGCCATCCCCTCATCACGGAGCGCTCCTGGACCGAATCGGACCGCCGTAAACAGCGGGAGGGGGTCCGATCGGACCCCCCACCCGCTGGAAGGCAATCGCGTAGATGTACGTGATTGTGCCTGCCTGTGCCATTGTGCTGACGTACAATGGCAATACGGCGGTCCTTAAGTGGTTAAAATATATATATATATATATATATATATATATATATATATATATATATATATATATATATATATATTTACCAGTAATGGCCGCGATCAGCGATTTTTATCGTGACTGCGACATTATGGCGGACACATCGGACAATTTTGACACATTTTTGGGACCATTGTCATTTTTACAGCAATCAGTGCTATAAAAGTGCACTGATTACTGTAAAAATTACACTGGCAGTGAAGGGGTTAACCACTAGCTGGCTAGGTAGGGGTTAAGTGTGTCCTAGGGAGTTATTCTAACTGTTAGGGGGCATGGCTACGTGTGACACATCACTGATCATAGCTCCTGATCACAAGGAGCAGAGATCAGTGACAGCGTCACTAGGGAGAATGGGGAGATGCTGGTTTACATTAGCATCTCCCTGTTCTTCATCTACATGAGATGATCGCGGGTATCAAGTCTGCGGGACCCGCGATCGTACTCACTGAGCTTACGGCAGGGTTGCGCATGTGCCGCCGGTGGCGCGCATATGACCACACGGTGGCAAATTCAAAGGGACGTACCTCTACGCCCTTTTGCCCAGCCGTGCCATTCTGCCAACGTAAATGTACATGAGGCGGTCGGCAAGTGGTTAAAATATTTATCCCTTTTGAGTTCAGTTCCACTTTAATCACTTCAATACAGGCCACTTATACGCCTTCCTGCCCAGACCATTTTTCAGCTTTCAGCACTGTCGCACTTTGAATGACAATTGTGCGGTCATGCTACACTGTATCCAAACACATTTTTTTTAATCATTTTTGTCCCCACAAATACAGCTTTCTTTTGGTTGTATTTGATCACCTCTGGGATTTTTATTTTCTGCTAAACAAAATAAAAAGATCACCAAAAATGTTGAAAAAAAAATTGTTTTTTGTTACAAAACATTGTAAATAAGTAAGCATTCTCCTTCACTGATGGGGCTGCACTGACAGGCACTGATAAGGTGGCACTGATGGGCACTAATATGCTGCACTGATAGCTGGCATTGGTGCACACTGATAGGTGGCATGGATGGGCGCTGATGGGCAGTATGGATGGGCACTGGTGGGCAGCACGGATGGGCATGGATGGACACTGATAGGTGGCACTGTACACTAATGACACTGATGGATGCCAATCAGTGTCAAACAATGCCTGCTGCTCAATGATGCCCATTGTGGGCACTGATTGGCATCCAATGTGGGCACTGATTGGCATCCCTGGTGGTCTAGGGTGGCATACCTGATGGTGACTAGTGGTGGCCTCCTTAGTGGTCCTAGTGGCATCCCTGGTGGTCCAGTGTGGGCATCCTTGGGGGGGGGGGGGGCAGTGCTGATAATCGATCAGAACCGACCCCCCCTGTCAGAGGAGAAGCTAATCGACTCTCCTCTACTCGCGTCTGACAGACGATCACAATCTTTTCCTGTTTACACTGTGATCAGCCATAATTGGACATGGCTGATCATGTGGTAAAGAGTCTGTCAGAGACTCTTTACCTAGATCAATGTTGCGGGGTGTCAGACGCTTGGCTTGATATCTTGCTGAATGTCACACGGCCTCCGGTCAAGATATTGAAACCACTTTGCCTTTAAACACACTATTGCAGAGAATAGTGATTTTTGTAGCCCATAGCTTTTCAATTTCTGCCACACGAGCAAATAAAATATGCTAGCTGTAGTTTGTATTTTCAGTAGTCCTAAAAAGAACAGTTGTATTATCACAATTTTTTTTTCTTACTACTTAAGATTGTGGATAAGCTGAGCACTGACAGTGCTGTCCAGATTAGTCACACATCCTTTATAATACCACTTAATGTCTGTACAGTATCAACAGTACTGTTACATGCTGATACCATTACCTAAGGCTAGGTTCACACTTGTGTAGAGATTTGACAAATGACCCCCTGTTTGGTTTTTGGCAGAGCTCCCGAACATTGCAAAAGTTCGGACACGAACGATGAACCCCATTGAAGTCTAGGGGACCTGAACAGGAAAAATCCCCATTTTCCAAATTCCCAAAAAAGTCCCCATTTTGAAGGCATATATGCACTTTATTGGCCATAAAAGGGGTGTGGGGGCCCAGGTACTGCCCTAGGGGACATGTACCAATGCAAAAAAAACTTTAAAAAAAGATCTATTTAAAGGAACAGTGATTTTATTGATGCTTGAAAAAAAAAACAACCTTTAAATTGATTTTCCCTGCAAAGCTCTTTATTTAGTATAACCCCGACCTTCTTGTCATGGATCTGCAGTAATATTTCTGTCTGCTTACCTCTCTGTGTGATCAGCTTAAAAGACTGTCTGCCTCTCTCCTGGCTGTTTAATCTTCCCTCAAGCATGGCTCCACCCCAGCCTCTAATTAGGAACACTATATTAGCCTGTGCATTGCAAGCCAGCCTCGCTGATCCATATTGTGCATTTGGCTTCTGTGTGTCCTATATCTGATCCTGTTTACCGACCTTGTTATTCTTGACTGTCCTCATCTGCTTCATATCCCAACCTTTGGTGTGTTCTTTGACTGTCCCTATCTGTGTGTTGCCCTGACCTTTTGACTTGTTGTCCTGGTCTGCTGCTTCCTTTCTATCCTCCAGTAGTCTACTGTGAGCGTGAGCTGGCAGACTCTGGGAGCCGCGACCTGGAGCCAGACTGCAACGAAATCCATCCCCACCATCGGGGCCCTGGTGAAACACCCTTGGTTTCAAAAATCCTCCCCCTTCGAAATCTCATACTCTAGCTCCCAGTATGATCTGTGTTGGTGCTCCAGAGTACCTGCTTTTCTGAAGCACCCAGAGCTCCATCCACAGCAGTCAGCCGTAGGGTCCATTACCTAAGCGGTGCACTCCTGACCCCAATGGGGTGCATCTGTCATCTAGCCTCAGGTGACCTGACAGTTGTTTGATCAGCCATGGACCCGTCTGACATGCTGCTACCCACAGATGATCCATTGCAGGGCATAGTCCATAAGCTCGAGACCCAGGAATCTAATCAGACCAAGGTGATGCAATTCCTACAGGATTTGGCTTCCCGCTTCGAGCGGCTTCAGGCTTCTTTAGGAATCCCAATTCAGCATTTGCCAGCTGTACCTATTCCAGTTGCAGTTGCAGCCACACAGTCGTTGCAGTTGCCAGCTCCGTTTTTATGGGGAGACTCCAAGGCCTGTAGGGGATTCCTCAGCCAGTGCACCATTCACTTTGAATTCCAGCCTCTAAACTTCTCATCTGATCTGGCAAAGGTAGCCTATATTTTCCTCCTCTCCGGTGAGGCTTTAGCCTGGGCTGTCCCCCTGTGGGAGAAGAATGATCCAGTGGTTTCTAGCCTGCCTGACTTCCTGAAACTCTTTCGGAATATCTTTGAGGAACCGGGTTGAGTTTCTTCAGCGGCCAGTGCCCTTCTATATCTTCGCCAAGAGTCTTCTTCTGTGGGACAGTATGCTCTTCAGTTTCGTACACTAACAGCTGAGTTGAGCTGGACTAATGAAGCCTTAGTTGCAACCTTTTTACATGGCCTCTCTGACCCAGTGAAGGATGAATTGGCAATTAGCGGGAAGAACCATCCCCACTAGTCTGGGCGATGTCATCTGCTTGTGTAACAAGATCGATATTCGCTTTCAGGAGAGGTCCCTAACGCAAAGATGCCAGCCCTCCCTGGTCCTTAGTCAGCCTGAGCTCCCCTCCCTTCATCCCGTGGAGCATCTTCTGCCAGCTGAGGACCCTATGCACCTGGGCCAGACCAGGCTAACCCCCGGAGAACGTGCTAGGCGCAGAACTCTGGGACTGTCTCTATTGTGGGGACAAGGGGCATTTTTATGACTCCTGCTCGCTTCATCCGGGAAACTCTCAGATCTAATACATCTGGAAGGCGGAGTATTGGACCCAGAAATATCACCTTCTCGTCTCCTCCTTCTTTCGGTGTCCATTCATGTAGGCACTTCCTATCAGTCTTGGCATATCTGGTTTCTGGGGCTGCTGGAAATTTTATGGACTGGAGAACTGAATCTTCTATGAAGCTTACCCTTTCGCCCCCCCCCCCCCCCACACTACGCCACTGGTGGTTTCAGCAATTGGTGGCACTGTTCTTCCGGGGGGCCTTATCCGCTTCCAGACTCTCCGTGTTAAGACGTAGGTAGGGATACTCCACCAGGAGTGGATATCCTTCCTCATCCTACCTATGGGCAACTCCCATCGTATTTGGCTTTCCTTGGATATAGCTCCACATGTGGACTGGGCTTCTGGGCAGATCCAGGCTTGGGGTCCCTCCTGTTTTTCATCCTGCCTACTCAAGGTTGCCCCCAAGGAGAGACTTCCAGTTGCAACAACATCTGTATCTTCCGCTCTTCCCGTTGCATATAGCGATTTCTGGGATGAGTTCTGCAAAACAAAAAACCGAGGTGCTCCCTCCTCACAGGTCCTTTGACTGTGCTATTGACCTTGTTCCCAGAGCAACTCTGCCCCGGGCCGTACCTACCTTGTGTCCATCCCAGAGACTCTGGCCATGTCCGAGTTTGTCGCTGAAAAATCTAGAAGGGTTTAATTTTGAAATCCTCATTGCCTGTGTGAGATGGGTTCTTTTTTGTTTCCAAAAACTTTGGTACCTTAAGACCCTGCATTGACTATTGAGGTTTAAATGCAGTGACAATCAAAAATCAATGTCCCTTACCCTTAATATCTGAGCTATTCCACAGGTTGAAAGGTGCCTCCATTTTTACCAAGTTGGAGCTCAGAGGTGCATACAATCTGGCCTGGATATGGGAAGGTGACAAATAAAAAACTCTGTTTAACACTAGAGATGGGCATTATGAATACTTGGTTATGCCTTTAGGTTTGTGTAATGCCCCAGCTGTGTTTCAAAACTTTTGTCAAGGAAATCTTCAGGGATCTGCTGGATGATATTCTCATATTTTTAGAAAATCTGCTTGTCCACAGAAACCATGTCCAGATAGTACTGCAGCGCCTTAGAGAGAATAATCTGTATGCCAAGCTGGAGAAATGTTCTTTTGAATGTTCTGAAGTCCTGTTGCTTTGTCTCTAGTTTGGGTCTTCGTATGGATCCTGGAAAGGTCTCGGTCATTACCAACTGGCAATGACTAAGCAATAATGTTGTGAAATGCGTCAGCTGTTTGTCCTGCTTCTTTTGCCACATGAACGTTGTCTATTCATTACAATAAAGGGTTCAATATTGGTTGAATTCCTAGGGGACACCCATCAAAGTTTAGCACCACATCCCAAAATAAGACAATAAAGCATATGTAGAGGAAAAGCAAAGGATTTTAATGGTGCTTTAAATTTCAGAAAGCAAAGAATATAGCCATGTTTAAAATTAAATGATTTATTTAAATCACAATTTAAAAACCATTCACTTAAAAAAGTGCTGAAGTTTTGACAAGGAAATTGACATTCGAGGTCCAAGAACACAGTAACAAAGACTCATTGCACACTATCCCGACATGTTTCGCTGACACGCTTCCTCAGGGGATGTGCAAACTACTACGAAAAACAAGGAAAAAGAAAGACAATAAGCTACCAAAAATAAAAATTACTAAAATAATTGAATATATAGATATCAATTTCTTTCTACATCTATATAACAGCGCATTAAGAAGCCAGCATCAAACAAACAAATGCTTACCCTCAACCAAATAACCAAATAGGGGGGAACCTCTACTTAATGGATTTAACCTACCGATCATGACTTCAAGGAACATGTGCGCCCAAAGGGTCATAGAGGGGGGTAAAGGCCAGGCTGAAAAAAGGGGGGAAAAAAACTGAAAATATCGAAATAATAAATGAGATAAGTATATTTTATAAACTGCTATGCAGTCGTATTCAA
The DNA here is from genome assembly GCF_037356315.1 of Lithobates pipiens. NCBI lineage: Eukaryota > Metazoa > Chordata > Amphibia > Anura > Ranidae > Lithobates > Lithobates pipiens. Next base: position 241,908,405 of record NW_027507785.1, read on the forward strand.
CTGCAGAGCACGACTCCATAGCATTCCATTTAGGTTATATTTTCTTTTTCTCTCCTCAACAGATATAGAGGAGACGCTGTTAAAGCAATTAATCTGAAATTAAATTCATATTAATATAAGTAAATAATATATAAAAATGCATAAATTAATAATATATAAGAAAATATACTCAGTATATAAAATAACTAAACTTGAGCGGGAAAGCAAATTGTAAAAACTGCACGATCCGAACCAACCAGACTATTTATGTCTAAAAATATGATATTGAAAAAAGCCCATCATTAAAACGAGTGAAAGAGAAAGGAGGGGATATAATAATATATAATAATAAATGATAAGAAAGGAACCGTTATGGTCCAATATAGATGCCTTGTATGAGTAAAAACTGGTTAAGGCAGAGAAAGCCAATCATAAAGTGAAACGTAGCACTGTGAAGAAAAAAAGGGGGGGGAGGGGGGAATCACACCGCTTGGGCTGTAAAAAATGGACAAAAGCTTACCAATGGCTAGAGCAATGCAGAACGTGGTGCAGACCCTCTGGCTGTGGCCATGAGGGATAGCAGTAAATTGGCCTGCCTTTAAACCTCCCTCCATCGAGCCAGCGTCTGAAGTCACCGACTCAACGGGGACAGGGGAGATACAGAGACTACATTGCCCATGAGGCAAAATGGCCGGAGGAGGAGCCTAAGCCCCGATGGCGATTAATAACTCACAAACTGGACTCAAGGCTAGACTCCGCTCCTGAAAATGGGCATATGTCAAAATGGGATCAAAAGTGACAGAATGTTCAAAGCACTCAAATAGTATATCCCACCCGTCCAGTTGAAAAAAAATGGGGGAAAAACGCGCATAGCGACAAACGGGCAATGGGGTGATAATTCACCTCCAGTGCCCTGGGTGTCCGTGTGACCCCTTCCATTGACAGACAGATAGAGATGGATAGAAGGAAGAGAAGTAATAAACTAAGATATTACTTATAAATTAATAAGGAAAACTATGGACCCCACAATAGTAGCCAAAATTAATCATAAATACAATTATATATGTATAGATACATACATGTTGATAGACGCAATATATGTATAAATATGAAATAATAAATGCATAATCAAAAAACATATATAGGATAATTTAAAAAAAAAAGGGGGGGGGGAGAAGAGGGGAAACTGCTGCATGGGAGCAGATGGGGAAGAGGGGACAGGCAACATAAACCTAGCAATTGAATTACAAAAACGGCTTAAAACTAAAGCTTTCATTAAACCCTGGAAAAGTAGTGGCCTTCAAAACAAAAATCATATGGGCCTCAAGTTGGAGCAGTGTCTTGTCAACACTGCCACCCCTTGAGTCCAGAGGAACATGTTCCAGTGCCAAAGATGTAACAAAATTGGGGTTAAACGCATGGTAAAGGCCTACATGTCTACTTATGGCGGTATCCATCTTTTTATTTTTAATAGGTTTAATGTGGTCTCTAATCCGCTTAAAAAAGGGCCTTTTGGTTTTTCCAACATAAAAGCCACCGCACAGACACTGTGCCAAAAAAACGACCCCCAGTGTCTGGCATGTGACTCGAAATTTTAGAGTGCCAATTACCATTAGGTAATTTAAACTTAGATTTACAGTCAACATATTGACAGACATCACAGTGTCCATAGGGAAAAGTGCCTGTACTAACTGACTTTGTAGCTTGATCTGTATTATTGAAATGGCTATGGACAAGACGATCTTTTAGGGAGTGAACCCATCTAAATGTGATTTCAGGAAATTCTTTTATATATTTACTTACAATAGGGTCAGCCGAAAGGAGGGGCCAAAATCGCTTTAGAATTTTTCTAAATTCATCATGTTGATTTGAATAACGAGTTATAACTCTTACTGTTTCACTTTTACTGGGTAATTTGGAGGAAAAAATCTAACTTCTGTCCTTGACTGTCAGGAACCATGAAACAGACAGAGACAGAAGTACAATCTAATCACACTTGTTTATTAATAAAAATATAGATAGGGAAAAGCGTAGTCAAGCAAGCCAGAGTCCAGTAGCCAGATCGGTTAGTCAGCCAGTCCAAAGTTCATAAGCCAGATCGGGTAATCAGCCAGTCCAGATGTCGGGGATCCACGGAGAGCAACTGCAGCAGGATGGAAGCCAGGAGGAATGTTTAGCAAGCCAGTCTTGAAACAACAGAGGAGATGGTTCCTAGTGATGTGACCAAACATGAAGGCAAATGAGAAATGAGCTGGAAGACTTGTATATAGGCAGGCCAGACGAGCATCATCGAACAGCTGGTAACTGAAGAGAGAGAAGAGAGCTGCCAATTAGCCAACAGCTGAGCGGCCAGCCCAGAGGAGGAAGGGCTAAGCCAGCCCTGGCATTGACTTTGACCCGATTGTAGGCCCTTTTAAGGCAAGCATGGCTAGAACCACGGGCTTTCAATCTAACATAGAGATCTTTAGCAGCAACCTGAAAATCAAGCTCCCTACTACAGTTACGTTTCAGTCGTAAATATTGACTATAAGGTATGCTTCTTAAGTGGGGCTGGAAGGAAACTCTTAGTGTGTACAATAGTATTACCCGCCGTAGGCTTTCTAAATAAAGAAGAGTCTAGTTTTCCTTCTGCAATAATAGATATAACCAAATCAAGAAAATTAATGTCGGTTTGATTATATTGCATTGTAAACTTAAGATTGAAATTATTGATGGAGAACAAACTCAAAAACTGCTTCATTTCACTCTCTGTGCCTGACCAAAAAAATGAGGACATCGATGTACCTATACCAAGAAACGATCCTGTGCAAAAGATGGGCAAGATCCTCTCTTGAAAAGACATCCTTCTCCCATCCCCCCAGGTACAGGTTGGCATACGATGCGGCACATTTAGTCCCCATCGCAACCCCCTGCACCTGGAGGTAATGGGCTGAGTCAAATTGAAAAACATTATGTTTTAAAACATAATCCAGTAGTTCAAGAACAAAATTACTGTATTTGAAAGAAGAGGAACTTTTTTCATTCAGATGAGTCCACACAACGTTGATGCCCCTATCGTGGGGAATAGCGTTGTATAGACTCTCTATCAATGGCTACCAGCCAAGAATTGGGAGGTAATGAAATACCCTTAATCGTTCTCAATAAATCTATGGTATCCTTTATATAAGATAACAGTGATGTCACATGCGGGTACAAATGGCTATCGATCAGAGAGCTGGCATTTTCGGTAAGGCTGGAACAGCCAGAAATTATGGAACATCCCGGAGGTTCAATTAGATTTATCCATTTTTGGTAGAGTGTAAAAAGTGGGAATATTTGGATCCTTAACATTCAGAAAACTCCAAGTGTTCTTGTCAATAATACTTTGTTGGTAGGCCTTGAATATGATTGAACGATATTTGACACAAAAACTAGCAATCACTGTTGTCGAGATTGGTCGATACCAGTCCCGGCTTATCTCCTGACTAAACTTGTTGTCACTGTCTGCTACTTAATTTATATCCTCCAGTAGTCTACCATGAGCTGGGAGACCCCGGGGGACGCGACCTGGAGCCAGACTGCAGCGAAGTCCATCTCCCCCATCGGAGGCACTTGTGAACCCCCACCGGCTCTTAGATTCCACACCCTGGTAAATCTCATGCTTTAGCTCCCAGTGTGGTCCGTGTTGGTACTTCAGAGTACCTGCTTTCCTGAATCATCCTGAGCTCTGTCTGCAGCAGTCAGCCATAGGGTCCACTACCTCAGTGGTGCACTCCTGACCCCAATGGAGTGCATCTGTCACCTGGCCTCAGGTGACCTGACACTTATAGAGGTAGTCTTGATGAAAGCAAGACTTGGCCTTGCAGTAAAAGAGCTGAAATGGCCTTATGTGAAAAGAAATGGCAACTGGGAACCTACCATTGTGGTATAGCACATTTTGCAAATTCATGGAAGGGGCAGAATGCACCAAATGGAAAGGCAGGAGTTGTAAAGCTAGCAATTTTTATGAACTGTAATTTAGACATTGGGCCTGTGGGTGGCAGGGAGTGTATTTTTTTTTTTGTGCTGCAGCAGAGAACTTTGCCTGCTATACAGCTGGTGGAGTACTGCTGGCAGACTTGTTGCAATGATCTGTGACACCCTTTGCTATAGCATCATCAGTGGAGGCTGCTGAGAGTTTATAAGATATAGCAGGGTTACACATGAGATGTGAGAAGAATTTGGTCCCCTGTGTGTTTTTCAGGTGCTTTTGCCAATGGGCTGAGTGGTCGGAAGTTAAATGCCTTGTCAAGCAGTGCAGTAGTGCAAATGCCTGTTTTTTTTTTTTTTTTTTTGCCACACTTGATCTGCTTGCAGCAGAGATTGCAAATTGCAACAGTGTGATCGGCTGAAAAGGGCCCACACAGCTGAGCTGTGGGAAGTGGGCTGAAAGATGACAGTTCCACAATTGTATGGCATAGGGTGGCTGCTCTCTACTGTTCCATAATGCCTGCCTCTGGAGGATATCCTGCCTTGAAGGGGTTGTTTCTCCCCCTCATTTTCCTCCTTTGCTCTATCTGGCACCCACGTGGTATCAGTGACATCATCAGCATCCCCTCCATTATCATCATCCCACTGCTGTCAATCAAACTCAGCCAGTGAGGAGAGAGAGAGGGGGTGGGGCTGAACCATAGCTCCGTGTCGGAATGGATACACAGAGCTACAGCTCAGCTCGGATGCGCCCACAGCAAGCTGCTTGCTGTGGGGGCACTTAACAGGAGGGAGGGGCCAGGAGAACCGAAGAGGGACCGGAGAAGAGGAGGATTTGAGCTGTCCTGTGCAAAACCACTGCACAGAGCAGGAAAGTATAACTTGTTTATTATTTTTATAGAAAAATAGACTTTACAATCACTTTAATTTCAAACCTGGAACAGGTAACCATTTCAATTCTTCACTCTATTTTCTCATGACGTGTCCTTTACAACCATTTACAAGAAAAAAGTTTCCCCAACTAGCTGAGCAAATTTTGTTGTTTGTAGCATTGTATATTTTTTGGGAGGGGCATTTTTTTGCTCACATAACAATATTAATAATGTTATAAGATGACATATTGTAGTTTTAAAGATGCATTAGGATTTTGGGGAAATTAAGTCATCTTTTCTCAACCTCTTGAGAATTTGGTTGCTTTCAGGCTGAAGGTGTGGAGCCCTATGTGCACTGTCCTCCCTTCCCATAGGTGTTGTCTTATGAAAGCTTATTTTTCATATTAATTATTAACAATTCAATATTACAAGCTAAGACATTGAACAGCTGCAGCAACAAACATGCAAACACCGTCCATGTAAAAAAAAAAAAATGCTGATCAGTCTGTATCTAGAAGAACACTGCATTTCACATTTTCTAAAATAATTTTATCCTCTAGAATCCACTCACAATGGTGCACAAACACATGTAAAAATGCACACGAATGAGCACACAGTTTTCTGCAATGCTGTTTATTTTAATTGGCACCCTATAAATGTTTTAGTAGTGGGCAATGCACTTGTACTGCAGCGTGCCACAATGCAAATGCAATGTGGTATACCCAGGGCTTAAGTCCTATGGGAACGGAGTTCCTGTACTTTTTCCACAACAGGCACTCAGTTCCCATTAGCAGCCATGTCCTGCAAGACTTTGAAGTATGTGAGCTGTGTGGTAGCTGACGGGTAGATCAGGTCCCTGCTGCTAAGAGATTGTATTTAGTCAGACCTCTTGTGATGCGCTCCTCCCCGCCGGCCCCTCCTGATTTTCTGTCTCCTCATCCCCCCTCCAGTCTCCTGCATACTTGCTCTGTGTGTCCCGCTGAATCCCCCCCTCCATTATCTTCAGTGCCATATGATGAGAGAACCCAGAGGAGGAGCACAGCTATTCTGCTCACAGGACATGCAGGGAGAGAGGTGAGCTGAGGGAAGAACATCAGTTTGGGGTGGTAAGCTGAGCACAATACCTGGCAAAGTTTAATGCCAGGAGGGAAGTTTATGTGGAAATATGTGAAGGGTTGGAATAGCAGCGAGTGTGTGTTGGAGCCCTGCAGAGTTTGCAGCCCCCCAAGCTAACCTACATCTTCTAAGCAGGAACACATCACTATCTCACTAAGCATTCTGTCCAGATAATGTGCAGTTCATTTATGACCTTTCCTTTTAACCCTGTGTTATCCAAACTCTGTTCAATGAAAAGTGTAAACTCACCACATAAACACCACACTATATACAAAATAACTTTCCCCAATAAAGATCAGAACATGATGTTCACATTTGCATGGAAGCACAATTGAATGAATGCTGATTATTCAGAGAATTACCGTATTTGTGTTTATTGAGGATTTTTTTTAAATTTACTAACAGTTAAGTTTCATACACACAATACGAAAATTGGATGAAAAATACCTCTTGAAGCGTTCGTGCATATGAGCGTATAATTATTTTTTTTTTTCAGTGGGGGAGTGGATCTTGGGTGGAAGTTCCCACACTTTTTCCCCAGGATTAGACCCCTGGGTATACCATATTATAAAAAGGGTAAATGTAAAATTTTCATACATTAAGGTGCACTATTAGTTCATTCCATATTAAGGCTGCCTTAATGCAGCATGCCTCAACATGTGGCTTGATGCTATGCATTATCGTGTTACCACAATGCATAGTCTTAATGATCCCAAAAGGAAACCTGTTCTAAGACGAATCTATGGATAGCCATTGATGACAATCATTTGACAAATTAACTTCAGGGCTTTTACAACTACAGCAATGACAGCTCTAAGCTTTCCCCAGAGTTGCCAATTCAATCATGGCAGTCTTCTGCTGCCAGCACCTTTCTCCTTTGGCCATAAGGCAGCTGGTGATGGTGCATATGCTGCACATACGCACATAGGCACCCTGCAACACCTGGGCAGCAGACAGCGTTCATTCAACAATATTGCTACTAAAAGCTCTTTTTTTTGGCACAAAAGAGAAATATAGCCTCTTATATCAAAAACGATATGTCTACTAATGTTTTTCTGACTCCACATGCAGCAGAAACTAAGTTACACAATGAGCTGACCATAAAAGCTTATATCATCTTCTTAGGTACACTATTACTGCAGAGTCTGTGTACCAATATGTAATCCTTACATGTTTGCAAACAGACATTGTTTCACAGGTTGTGTTGAAGTTTTGTATATAAACACACTATTCCCACCATAGTTTACAGCTTTGTGTAGCCATTTCATACCTGGCAAACTTATGTGGCAAAGATCAATTTGCTTTCTGTTAAGTATTGTATATAATAGGTGCTTAGTAGGTCACATCACCATGCTTTATTTGAATCAGTTTTCATGAATGTATTAGTCTGTAAAGCATGCATTCTTCCCATTGGTGTCCAAGCTAGATATAATGAAGCATTACTTTGGCATTCTGGGTTTTGGGCAGTGATGTTTATTTTCAAAAAAATTGAGCACTTAGCTGTGCCAATCAAATTTGTTACTGCATTTGGCAGATGCTGATTACTCCTGAAATGCTAAAGAGAAAACAAGCTGATGAATTTTTATGAATATCTGTATTTTTTAAAAAGCACATTTTGATTGGACTTTCATTATATTATGAGCTTACACTTGCATATTTTTGTTATTGTGTTAAATATACATGTAGATACTTATAAATTAGCCACTAGAAGGAATTTTCAGTGGCCCAATGTCATTATTCTCTCTTAAAACAACAATAGATAAAAAATTGGACACATCTGGAGTGCGTTATTTCGACTGTATTTACTGACTCATAGGTTCACATTATGAGAGTGCAGTAAAGAATAACTGTCCTGTAGGTTTACAGGGGTCTCCAAATTATGGCCCTCCAGTTGTTCAGGAACTACAATTCCCATCATGCCTAGTCATGTCTGTGAATGTCAGTTTTACAATGCCTCATGGGACATGTAGTTCTGCAGCAGCTGGAGGGCCATAGCTTGGAGATCCCTGCTGTAGAACATCAAAACAAGAAACTAAGCATGTGCAATGTATAAAATTCCAGTGCTAGGGACAAGACCACCAAGATGGAAATGACAAATAGCACCCACAATGTCCACACAACGGATCACAAAGATTCAGTTCAGTGCACTACAAGTTCCACCTTTCAGAAATGTCCATCAGGAATTTTAGTAAGATTCAAATGGAGAGCAATAGTCATTCAGCAATGATTCTGCATCTTCTAATAGAGATCCCGGAAGATCCAGTAAGTTCAAACGACAAACGAATAGTAGCGCAGCATCCTCATTAGCATAATGAGAAATTGCATTGGCATAGTGAGGATTCTTGACATTAAGCATACGGATTGGATGTGGACACTACAAAGCTGTTAATGAGCATTGGTAGCTTTTGCTTCCCAAGCCAACATAGAGAACCAGGTTATATAGCTGTCAAAAAACTGCCAATGCCCAGTGTCCTATGGCGCGATCCACTGCCTTGTGGCAACCTTTACGTGATACTGAAAGGAGGGGGCTGTACAGAGGGACAATAATGCATTTCAAAGGAACAATATTTCTGTGTCAAAACCCCTTGTTAATGAGGATCCCTCACCACTACTATTCTTTTGTCATTTATTGACAACTGAGGTTCTAGTGGTATTCTAGTTTTACAATTCAAGGCAGGACAGCAATGGAAATGTCCCTGCTTTCCAACTCAGTCATTCACCACCTCCATGTGAGGGACAAGTTCCAGTCTGCTTTCTCTAGACCCAAATAGCACTCCTGGATAGCTGGTATCTTTAAAAGTCCTGCCAGAGAGAGAGGACCATGAGCCAGAAGTGCCTGAGATATTTAATACTGCTCAAAGCATGCACTAGTGGGCCCTCTTAAGCCTGCTGATTGGTAGATATGTGCAGTTCGTTTCATTCCATATTAATATCTTGACACATTTTTTTGTTATTTGGATATATCCGAATACCCGAATTACAATATAAACTATTTTTTACTGAATGCTCTGAATAACAAAATTTAATTCAGACTGAAATTTGAATCAGATTTTACATTGAACTCCAGTTAAATTCTAACTGTATACATATTGCTGAAATTTTTCATTTGTTCACTTTGCCAGACTTGAATCGAAAAGAAAATTTTCGATTCGGCCAATTCAAACTTTGATTCAAATGTTTCAAATCAAAAAAAAAAAATTGTTAAATTCAAAGTAAATTAGAAAAATTCAGAATACGAATTGAACAAGTCAACCAAATTTAACTAGATTGTAACGAATTAACTAGATTAACGAGTTGAAACAAAATACATTTTACCATCATGCACATGTATACTGATTGGCCAGGTATTAGAGCTCATTCTGTGCTAAGGATATTTAACGCACCTTGTTGGAGCCAGCACATACAGCAGCTGACTGAGATAATGCACTCAATGCTTGGAGAACACAATTACACAGCGAAGTTGACAAAAAAAATTGAATGTTTGTTTAATTTGGTGTCTAGGTCATGGGTAATCCAACTTATAACATGGGTAAAGGTAAACCTAGTAGGGGAATATTGTGATGAAGACCCAACCACATGCACTATGTTGACAGGGTTTGTCATGTCTCAGGACACTATATGGTGCCTATAAACAGCTGCTGTTCAAATAATTATGACATGAACATTATGACCTATTTTAAATACAGATAAGCAAATATTTAAATCTGCTAAAATTGACAAATAATTAAAATGCGCTGTATTTTTCATAAATGCATTTTTATATTGAAGTAGACAATGATATACCTGGGTTACAGTTCATTATTCTGCCCTGTTTTATACAGAATCCAGACTAAGGAATGCTGTGTTAATTATTTTCAAATTCTAGTAAAAACGTAATGGACTAGAAAGGGCAGCATGTTGCTGACTCCATAATTTGGGAAGAAACATTAATTTAAAACGTTAACTTTCAGAATACAAAAGGTAGTTTGTTCAAACACTTCTCCCTTGGGTGTTATGAAAAGGCTTTAAGGCGTGAACTCTTGAATCTGCCAAGAAGAATTTTGAAAACCAGATGCAATACTGACCTTGTTAGTGTATTCAAAAATATAACTGTTAAAAGTTAATAAAGCACATAGTCAGTATTTGAGATGGTAATGGAATTTGGACTCCCTTTTACATACAAGGGAATGTTGCTCCACAGCAGGGCTTGGTCACCTTTGTGCAATGCCAAGAGATCGCCTGGATCTTTTGAGAGAAGGTTATTAAATAATTGACAGGTTAAAAAATATAAATTCTAATTTTTTTTTTTTATTGCAAGTGGAAAGACATATGAAAGAAGGAACCTGAGGTTTAGGGCAAGCAAGTACAAGTTTCAAGAAAAAATTGTGCAGTATAAAATGCCTGTAAGCAAAATACTTATTTTGGGATTTGTGGTGAAACACATTGTGAAGGTTCCACATTTAGCCTCCAGAATTTGGTTTCTATGGCCTTTATATATTTTTTCAAATTAGCCACAATGTCTTTACTAATTATTTGTAGCTGAAGGTCTGTTTTGCTTTTAGGTGTGTGTTTGTTACTATTACTTCATACATATCTGTTTCTGCCCATAGGCTATAGTGATAGAACAGCTGACCAATTCCTCCTGCACTTCTGTCCCTTATATTGAAGAGACGATGGGTCACCTATTTTTACAGACCCTAAACAGATTCACAAAGAATTTAGATCATCACCAGATCATGTCACCTTAAATAGGATTGGGGTGTATGTTGTGTTATATTGCTATAGTGGGCAACATATCTATAGCTCAAGAGCCACAACTCATCAGACTTTACTGGCACATTAATGGGGCACTCAAAGAGTTAGAAATATGACAAATCTTAATAAAACATTTTTTACATTGAAAACTACAGTCAGACCTATTATAGGCCATGAAATTCATAGCATTACTTCAAAATGTGAACTGTAACTTAATTCTCCACAGCCATCATAATCCCATCCTAAAGAATGCATTATTTATTAAGATGATTACAGCATAATAATCTGTGGAGAATAATCCTCATCAGTCAACACGTTTCCCATTTTACTGCTTTATCAGTATGAAAAACAAAAAGTTACCGTGGTAACTGGATAATAACTGGTAACAAAGGTTATCCAGCTATAATGGGGAAAAGCTTTTGTTGTATTGCTGATGAGGAACAACAAAGATCTATCAGCCAAAAAAATCCCTTACGCCAAGAATTTCCCTCCCTCAACCTGCAGGTCTGTGGTTCACTGAGGTCCAAAGATACCTATATATGTAAGAAGAATACATAATAATATTAAAGCAGGTTTTCACCCTAGAAATAAAAAATGAAAACACAAACTTTAGCTGCAGACTTTTAATAATAGGACACTCACCTGTCCAGGCATCCAGTGCTGTTCTCCCCTGAGCAAGCTCTTTAGTCATCTTCGGGTCCAGCCATTGGCATGTTTACTTTGGGAAGCCAGCTTCGCAGCCGGCTTCCCACTGTGCATGTCATAGAAGGTTGCGGGGGAATGTGGGGCCAAACTTCCACTCAGATGGCTGCATGATCGAACCGAAAGTGGGAGCTGATACCTGTCAAAAACAGTTACCTACTCCCTCCCAAAAAAAAGAGGAGGCAAACTAGCAGAACTTCCTCTTTTGGATGAAGTTCTCTTTAATATCTTACACATGCTTATATTTTAGTTCACAACTAACATGTATGCTTGTAAAGCAGAAATAAAATGTTTGTTGGTATGTAGGGTGTAATACTAATAAGGTAAGGTGGATTATTAGTAAGCTTGGGGAGAAGAGAAAATTGTTGAATTTTGGCATTGCATCTTTGCATCTGATTGGTTTTCAACTCTCACACAGCACAATTAAGAAAATAGAGGTATGAGGATGAGGATCATACTTGCCACAAAACTCTTAGGGAAATGCCAAGAGCAGTAGATTGGCAGAGATCAGAACCAAAACCCACCATTCTGTTACCTTGCCTGGACAACTGTGATGGTAGATAAAGAAACTGAATTAAATGGGAGAGGGTTGATATGGCTGCTAAGATGTCAAATAATTCTTAAGCTTGTATAACCCAAAGTCATCCACTTTTTCTGTAGATGCTCTTTATTGGTTATTGAATTGTCCAATTGTAATTCTGTATATAAAGCAGAGAGCATGCTACCTCTAACAGTTTTCAAGACGGTGTAACAGGAGTGACAAAAAGCTATAATCATTCATGTTTGCCTTCAGCAGCATAAATTGTAAATACAACCCTGATGGGGACATCAAAGCACAAACCTATTACCGAGGACAAATGGCTACCTCATGTGAATCTGACTCACAGAAGCCTTGTCAGTAGTGCCATTATGTTTTGCTTGCTAAATGTAAACCTTAGCATCTGTCATTTTAGTCTGTATTGATGGGTAACTGAACAATATTGAGAGATGTACACAGATATGTTTATATCTAAGCAATACATGTGCAGACCTGATACCCCTAAATATATTTTCCATACCTCATTTTAAATATTCATGTCTATTTTTTTCTGCTTTATTACCCAATATGAATATGATTTTTCTCAAATCAGTTACAAGATAAAATCATACTGAATTTAATGGTATTTTTTTTGATAATTTTTTCAACATACAGTATTATATCATGACCGTGTAACCCCATTATCTCTGAGCCCAGAGCTGCAGCTCTGCATACCCACCAAATCCAAGGCATGGCAAAATGGCCACCGAAGATAGATACTATTTCTGTTGTAGAATCTTGTGTTTTGTACAGCTACAAGGAGTTTTACACACTCAAATTGGTGGTGTAGACAGCTTTTACCTCTAAAAAGAAAACAGAAAAATTCTCTTGGTGACAGCACAAGCCTACCATTATGTAAAGACTATTGGGTACAGATGGGCTACTCTTAGCCCTTGTACACACGGTCGGAGAATCTGTCGGAATGAGTCTTATCGGACCGTGTCGTCAGATAATCTGACTGTGTGTGGTATGCATCGGACTGATTCTGTCCGAATCTCCGTCCGACCCAATTTTCCAACATGTTGGAAATATTTCCTGACCAACTGGGCCGGACGGACCTAATCCAATCATGTGTAGAGCATTTTCATCGGACCAAGTGCCACGCATGCTCAGATCAAATTCCTACATCAAAGCTATTGGCTACTAGCCTGAATGTAGTCCCATCGTAATGAAATTACGTCATCACGTTCTGAAAGATCGGATTTTTCGCCAACTTGGCCCGACCGTGTGTATGCAACAGTTTCGAATACAATCCGTCTGACTAAATCCGACGGGCAAAATCCGACGGATTTGGTTGGCAAAATCTCCGACCGTGTGTGCGTGGGCTTAAAGTGAATGTAAATGGTATTTTTTTTAAATAACAAACATGTTATACTTAACTGCTCTGTGCAATTGTTGTCACACAGCAGCCCCAGTTCTCCTCTTCTGAGGTCCCCTGCCGATACTCCTAGCTCCCCCTCTTCTCAGTTTGCTACCATTGGAAGATGCTTCCTATGGTGGTATACCCTGTGGGCTTGATCCAGAGCCATGATGTGTGTGTAAATTGACATACAGCGTGGCTTGGGCCCCACCTCCAATCCCTCATCACAGGATTTGATTAACAGCAGCAGGAACCAATTGCTCCCACTGCTATTAATCTACCCAGTGAGGAGAGAGTAGAGAAAGCATCTGCTCTTGAGAGAAGCGCTGGATCGAGAATAGGCTCAGGTGATGATAAAGGGTGGCTGGGGCAATGTGTCACTAAGACACGCAGAGCCGTAGTTCGGCCCCACCCCCCACTCTCTCCTCATTGGCATACTGGCTGTGATTGACATTGTGAACATCACTGGATTAGAGGGTTTAGATTAGATTAGATTAGGGATTAGAGGGAGCTCAGGCAAGGATTGGGGGAGGAAGGGGAGGCAGCATACAGACTGTTTTTTATCATTAACATTCTACCTTTACAAACACTTTAGTAGACAATACTTGATAATGAACAGTCCTTGTACATGCATACACACTTATTTGCACAATGTTATATCTACATTTCTCTTTAAACAGCAGTCTTATTTGGAAAAGACTGTGCATACCTTAAAAGTTCAACTAAGCAGGCTTGCAAAGCAATTCTTAATAATCACATAACAAATCTGTCTATGTAGTCCTCAAAAGAGGTTGACTATCAGCTGGTTGATCTTGCTGCAGATTATATCACCTAAGCAGCTTTCCTTGGAGTTTGACAATGGTTAACTGTTCACGATTTAACCTTGACATTTCTTTGGGATATTCTCCTCTGCACCCTACCCATCCTCAGGGAGTAACACTAAGGCCGGACATACATGGTGAAAATTACAGGAAAGTGGTTGCAGGAAAGAAATTTGCATGGTTTCCCCATCAACACAGACAATTCTGAAAGGGGAATCCACAATTATCTTCTCCTGGTGGGGGGGGGGGCATATCCCTGCCAGGAGAAAACAGTGATTATCTATAGCAGGCGCTTGTGATAATGGGATGTACCCTAGTTGATCAATGGATCAACTTGGTACATTCAGCCTGCCCATTAACTGTTAAAATCTCATCTGGTTCCGGCTGATCTGGTCGAGATTTGAACCATGTATGGCCAGCCTTACTTAACCCTACCACCTATACTCCCATCTTCTAGCTTTCCAGAACAAGCCCTGTAAGCACAGACATGGCTCTGTCTAATTACTAGACATGTGCAGAGTAAAATATTTTGTTTCGGAATTTCGTTTTCGTCCGAAAAATGTATTTATTTGGTTACTCCCAAAATTCGTTTTTATTTATTTAGTTTTTCTTTCAAAAATTGCATTCGTCCGAAAATCCACATGAATTACGGTCGAATCTGTCTTTGAAGGCTTATGGTGTCTGTCGAATGTATAAAGAAGATTCGACGGAGCTAGTATATAGCGTACTTTGTGTTAACTTTAGAACCCTATTAAAGTCTATGGGACTCTAACGTTCAAAATCTAAAGTGCTAATTTTAAAGGCTAATTTGCAAGTTACTGTCCTAAAAAGTGTTTGGGGACCCGGGTCCTGCCCCAGGGGACATGTATCAATGCAAAAAAAAGTTTTAAAAACGGCCGTTTTTTCGAGAGCAGTGATTTTAATAATGATTAAAGTGAAACAATAAAAGTGTAATATTCCTTTAAATTTCGTAGGGGGGGAGGTGTCTATAGTATGCCTGTGAAGGGGCGCATGTTTCTGTTGTTTAGAACTGTCCCTGCACAAAGTGTCATTTATGCAGGAAAAAAACTCCTTTAAAATCACTCGCAGCTATTATGAATTGTCGGCTCCCACGTAAAAAAATTTTTAAATTTGATGCGGAGTTCCCCTTAATATCCATACCAGACCTGAAGGGCCTGGTAATTGAATTTGGGGGACCCCTACGCTTTATTTATTTTTATCAATGACTTTCAATGAGTGTTCTCTGTATTACGGAGCAGACAATTCATAATAGCTGCAAGTGATTTTAAAGGACTTTTTTTCCTGCAGAAATGACACTTTGTGCAGGGACAGTTCTAAGCACCAGAAACATGCGCCCCTTCACAGGCATACTATAGACACACCCCCCCCCCCCCACGAAATTTAAAGGAATATTACACTGTTATTGTTTCACTTTAATCATTATTAAAATCCCTGCTCCCGAAAAACGGTAGTTTTTAAAACTTTTTTTTGCATTGATACATTTCCCCTGGGGCAGGGCCCGGGTCCCCAAACACTTTTTAGGACAGTAACTTGCAGAATCTTTTCTCTCCGTCAAATCTTTTTTCTCTGTCGAATATTTTCTCTATATAATCTTGGACTAATAGAGGTAAGGTTAGGCACATTCGACCACAGGTTCTATAGACAGATTGTTATTGTCAGAGTCACGTTGAATCTCCTATTCTATATCGAACTGTTGTAACAATGAAAACGAAAATAAAGCATTTATTTATGTCGGATCTTTCTTTTTTCGGATTCTGTGCTTTCGTTATCGTTTGTCAAAACGAAAACGAAAATAGCTGAAATTCGGACGAAAATGCATTTGGAAGAAAACGAGTGCACATGTCTACTAATTACCATCATATTTACAATGATTTTATAAACGTGAAATCTCTCTAATGGAGACCCAGATATCATTAAAAAGTTGGGTTCTAATCCTTCCCTATTTCAAAAAATGTATTTGGTTCAACATACGTTTGGCTATACTCCTGCAAGTAACTTAACTTTTTTTTAATAATGATGACCAACCTGACATTTTACATAATGATGGCTAACCAGACATTTTTGGTTGTATTTGTTAGCTTTACTACACTGTACTATTGGTCAACTTTTCAATAGCACACTACATCAAGAGGCTAAATTCATTATTGCACCCTAATGTACTGTAAACATGCAGTGGGCTAAACGTATTGCGCCATTTTTCTCTGATTGTCCTAATAAATTCTTAAAAATTATTTTTGAATTATTTTTATTCTGAATTTAAGTTCCACAAACCAAAAAAATTTCACTCCTCAATGTGGACTGCATAATTCCATATGTATTATAGTTTAAACCGATGATCTCAGACAAATCACAATGCAAATCACTTAACACTTGAAGAAAAATGTAGATGCCTTCAAGTGTTAACACATTTGATATGCATCATTTTCTATATTTTTTACGTCAAAACACATGGCTGATCCTAGGGGGCTGAAGCTTGTATATAGACGTTGCCTGTGTACATAAAGTGTAAAAGCAGGTCTGGTACCAATCAGCTAGAAACCATCTTACAATTAATAACAATGTAGAATAATAGAAGTGGCAAGGAGACATAAACCTGGTTTACATTAGTTAGTTCACATCTTGCTATTTTGTTCTGATGTCACCAGGCAAGTTGAACTTGGAAAGGGGCAATTTAGATCATGCATGTTGGACTTGAGTGATAGATTTGCAAATTGCACAGGATGATTCTACAGGGTCACATTAGTTCCTGAGTGTCTGACCGAAAAATGAAGGTTGCAACCATTCTATAATTGATGTAACTTATAAAGAAAAAATGTAAATAATATGTTTTAAAAAAGTGTTTGCATGTTTTTTTTCATCTACAATGTATGTTTGCAAAATTTAGACCCCAATAATTGAACACAAAAAAACATTTTTGAACTTCTGAAAGGCAAATAGTTTTGTGAATTTGAGAGCAACTTGGCTTCTATGTTAAAAGTAAACCTCTGCTTTGTCCATGCAGGACAAATTAACAGGTTCACCTTAATGAAAACCTCCATAGACACATACATGTTAAAAATGTTCTATCCTGATGCTCTGTTTAGCTGCTTGGAGTGAAGTAAAAGCTCTTTGACGCTTACACAGGACTATGGACTTTCCATGTGACAGCACTTAAGCCTAGTACACACAGGCCAAATGCCGGGCGGCATTGGCCGGTTCAATAGAAACTGGCTGACCGGCCGGTCAGCCTGACTGAAAAAGGTCTGCCGATCGGCTCTCAATCAGTGTTCTCAGCCAATAGCTAAGAGCGCTGACTGAAGTGTTCTGGTGGGGGGTCCGTCCCCCTGCCAGAACACGATAGCACAGCAGGGGAGATCGCTGTACTAACATTGGATCGTTAGTACAGCGACTCCTCTGGAGTTGTCTGTTTTTTTCCTGTTAAGCCGTGGGCTGTGTGTACCTGGCAACCATTCACTGCAAATTTGTATTGGTATACCATTAGATATGCAGCCGGGGAGGGGGAGGAGGAGTTGCAGGGGTCATCAAGTGGGATGTTTCAGAAAGGGTTGTAGCTTTCCCAAGCCTATTTGTAGGCATACAGGGTATTACAGATTCTCTTTATACATTTTTTTTAAAACTGATATTTTATACTTTTAAAAGGTAGTTGGTGTAAGTGCATGTAAACCTTTTCATACAGTATAGCCAGTGAAGTGTGAGGTGAGGCACAAAAAAACTCTTCCACTTAACCACTTGCCCTCCTGAAAGTTTTACCCCCCTCATGAGTAGGCCATTTTTTTCAGTACTGCGCTCTCTGCTTTTTAGGCAATTGCTCAGTCATGCAACTCTGTATGCAAATTACATTTTATATGATTTATTTTTTCCCACACAAATAGCGCTTTTCTTTGGTGGTATGTGGTATTTGAGTACTACTGGTATTATATATATATATATATATATATATATATATATATATATATATAAATATTACGAAAGGACCAAACATTTTGGGAAACAAAATAATTCAATAAAATCGAATCTCCTCATAAATTTAGGCCAAAATATACTCTGCTACGTGTCTGTAGTAAAAAAAAAAAAAATCACAATATGTGTATATTGATTGGCTTGTGTGAACGTTATAGCATCTGCAAACTATGATATATACTGTATATATGACAATTGATCAACCCTTAGGTACTGACGGCCTATCATTTCTTGGGGCCCCAAAATGCCAGAACAGTACAGATACCCTCCAAATTACCTTTTTTGGGGGGAAAGTAGACCGCACAAGGTATTTATTAAGAAGCATGGAGAGATTTTTTGTCAAATGTTTTGGAAAATGAAGAAATTAAATGTTTTTTTTTTGTTTTTTACATAGTGTCACCAGAACAGTACAGATTCATCATATGATGGTGTGACAGTAACTAGGGATACTGACTGGTGACGGTATGTAAATGTTTTAACATTTTATTTTTTACATCCTGTCACCATAATGACACTATAACTCTGGAGGGGTGATCAGGATATATATATATATATATATATATATATATATATATATATATATATATATATATATATATATATATCTTTTTTTTTTTTTTACACTGTTATTGCTTATACATCAATGATCACTGTATAAGCAAAAGTTTTAGCTGTCATGAATGGGTTTCCATGTACCATGTGATTGCTGTGGGCCAATCACAACCATAAGAAAGCTGTTCATGAATAGAAAGCCATTGTTTACATTGTTATCATGTGATTGCTATGACCAATCATAGCAGCCACATGATACTTTGTTACCGGTAACAGTAATCCGCTGCATCTGGGCAGCTGCGTAAATTATATGCATGAGTTTAATTGGAATTTATATGACCAAATAGTTTATTCTCTTGTGTAAAAGACTCTAACCATTTAAAACAAAGCCCAGGGTGTTAGCCCTGTTACTACTGAAAAGGAGATCAGCTTGATGAAAAGTCTTTTTGATTTAACACCTGAGTATACCCAGTGCCTGGTCTCCTCCTGCACTCAGTGGTTCCTCCTATCAGCCCCTAAATCACTCAAGTTGTAACCAAAATAGAATAGCTTAGCAACTATGTCATACCAGAGATCCACACAATGTTTCACTCAACTTCGAGGAGCATTAAAAATACTAGTCACGATAAAAGAGTCTATGGCCAAATTAACTCCACCTAAACGCGACAATTCACAACAAAAATTAAGTGCAGAACTTTCCGTTTCACTTTCATGGGCACATCACATCCAGAAAGGCGACAAAGTCCTGTTGCTGTGTGCACACCAGACAAGATTATTACACAAAATAATAATCTTTGGGTTTTCTGTGCATCGGGGCGGCATATTGATATGTGCATGCTTATTGTGGCCAGAACTAGGGATGTACCAATACCATTTTACCCATACTTTGTTGGTACTCGCCGATGCCAATTACCAATACCTACTGCAACTTTTTTTATTTCAGTTCAGCTGTCAGCAATGGTACAAAGCATTGAAATGTTATTTACAAATAAAATAATTGTTCTTTAAAATATTGCGCTTTTTCATGTGTGTAAATATATGTTAAAATATATGTGTAAAAATATGCACTTTCAAAGCAAACACAAAAGAAGTTGTCATTGTTTATCGTTTCTAAAATAGACACAAACACAAAAAAAAGCAAGAAAATAATAAATGGAGGAGAATAGGGAGTTAAGGCTGATTAAATTAAGGGTCAATAAGGGGTTAAACAGAGGAACATTTGTTTATCCCTTTGATCTGCAGATGAAGAAACAGAAAGATACAAAAAGGAACAATGTTTCTTTTTATTTTAGTGTTTCAGCAGTTGAGCAATGTTGTTAAACATTGCCGGTGTCTTGTCATATAAGGTCCCCCATCCGATAGTGTCCGCTGTGTACTGCGCATGTGCAGTACACAGCTACACGGATTCCGAAAATTGCCGAGGATGAACGGCGCCTGCGCCGTGAGTCCAGGTTCTATCCCCACTATCCAAGTGGACATAGAGTAGGAATATAAAAGAGCCGAGCGCAGCGAGGCCGAGCCCGAAGCGTGGCGAGGGGCCCTTTAATATTCACAATCCTATGTCCGCTTGGATGGTGGGGCCACCACCTCCACTCACGGCACAGGCGCCGTTCAACTTCGGAGATTTTCCGAAGCTTCGTCCGCCCCGTACTGCGCATGCGCAGTACGGGGCGAACGCTATATGATCGCCGGACACTATATGGCACAACACCGGCTGCTTTTTTTTTTTTTTTTGACGGCTCCAATTATCTTACTACTTTAACACTTCAGCTATCAACAGGGGAGATCCACTGACAGCTCAAAGAACTGAGCCTGAAAGTATCGGTTTCAGGTATTGGTGCATTTGCATGAGTACCGATACTTGTGTAAATACTCGGTATCGGCACAGATACTAGTATCAATGCAACCCTAGCCAGAACTATTCTTGTTTTAAGCTCCAGCAGGGGCACTTTCTAAATATTATTTTGTTTTAGTCTGTATGAACCATTTTCAGTTTACTGTGCTTTGAACAGATTTCTGAATTGCCTGTCGGGTTGTTGCGCCTTGCAATTCTTATTACTCTTTGCACTGATTTCTTAAGTAAGCTTGATGGCGGGGGTGGGGGTCTCTGGGGTCTTCACCTCTGTTACTTTCAGTTAAAAAAATAAAATAAATGGGGTGCTCTTGCATCTATTGAAAATTTCAGTAAGTGCCTGAGCATATAACTTTCAGCTAGAGAAATGTGTGAATGTTGTGTCTTTCCTTCCTTGTGGTGAGGGTTTCAAAGATCTGTCACAATACACACCCATAACTCTTGGGAAAGTTATCTAGTTTTTTTTTTTTTTTTTTTTATACATTTTCTCTTTAGCTGAAAATCATTACCAGTTTGGGTGTTGCATACCTGAACCTAATGTACATTGCACAAGGTAAAAAAAAGTAAATACATCAAGAAGAAAGTTCTTCAAACCATTAATAAATTCAGACTCCCACATCACAAAGGTCCACATTTTAGTGTGTTTGAAGTGTAGCGTTAACGAAATGTTGATAGCAATAGCTCATCTTGAGTGTATCCTAGTAGACAGGCTCTACAAATCACCCTGATAACGTATCTAGCTATGAGTTCCGTTTTCAGCTTTAAGACTGCTAAGGTAACTTTCTAGATGGGTCCCACTTGACCTTTGCTCAGTGAATGCTTACAAAGAAATAATTAGGAAGATAACTAAATCCTAATTGTAATTACATATCGTGGAGTATGTTAATATTTCTGCCAATTTAGGGAGTACAAAGACACTGGTGAAAGTCAGGATTTGCTGTTGATTCATGCTCATCTAAGGCCTCTTGAACAGGGGCATCTGAGCTCATGCAATGTAAAAACCAGCATATCTCCCCACGCAAAAAGCCCTGATACTGCTTGCAGCTGTCTGTAGATATATAGTATCTCACAAAAGTGAGTACAACCCTTACATTTTTGTAAATATTTTATTATATATTTTCATGTGACAACACTGAAGAAATTGCACTTTGCTACAATGTAGCGTAGTGAGTGTGCAGCTTGTATAACAGTGTACATTTGCTGTCCCCTCAAAATAACTCAACACACAGCTATTAATTGACTAATTGAAATTGTCCACATTGGGCCCAAAGTGTCAATATTTTGTGTGGTTACCATTATTTTCCAGCGCTGCCTTAACCCTCTTGGGCATGGAGTTCACCAGAGCTTCAAATTTTGCCACTGGAGTCCTCTTCCACTCCTCCATGACAAAATCATGAAGCTGGTGGATGTTAGAGACCTTGCGCTCCTCCACCTTCCATTTGAGGATGTCCCACAGATGCTCAATAGGGTTTAGGTCTGGAGACATACTTGACCACTCCATCACCTTTGCCCTCAGCTTCTTTAGCAAGGCAGTGGTCGCCTTGGAGGTGTGTTTGGGGTCTTTATCATTTTGGAATACTGCCCTGTGGCCCAGTCTCTGAAGTAAGGAGATCATGCTCTGCTTCAGTATGTCACAGTACATGTTGGCATTCATGGTTCCCTCAATAAACTGTAGCTCCACCAGCATGCTTGATTGTAGGCAAGGCAAACTTGTCTTTGTACTCCTCACCTGGTTGCCGCCACACACGCTTGACACCATCTGAACCAAATACATTTATCTTGGTCTCATCAGACCACAGGATATGATTCCAGTAATCCATGTCCTTAGTCTGCTTGTCATCAGCAAACTGTTTGCGGGCTTCCTTGTGCATCATCTTCAGAAGAGGCTTCCTTTTGGGATGACAGCCATGCAGACCAATTTGATGCAGTGTGTGGCGTATGGTCTGAGCACTGACAGGCTGACCCCCACCCTTTGAACCTCTGCAACAATGCTGGCAGCACTCAAACAACTTTTTGCAAAGACAACCTCTGGATATGATGCTAAGCATGTGCACTCAACTTCTTTGGTCGACCATGGCGAGGCTTGTTCTGAGTGGACCAGTCCTGCTAAACCGCTATATGGTCTTGGCCACCATGCTGCAGCTAAGTTTCAGGGTCTTGGCAATCTTCTTGTTGCATAGGCCATCTTTATGTAGAGCAAAAAATAAAATTCAGATCCTCAGAGTTCTCTGCCATGAGGTGCCATGTTGAACTTCCAGTGACCAGTATGAGAGAGTGAGAATGATGATATAAAATTTAACACACCTGCTCCCCATTTACAGCTGAGATCTTGCAACACTAATGACCCCAGGGAAGGAAAATGGCTAATTGGGCCCAATTTGGACATTTTCCCTTAGGGGCGTACTCACTTTTGTTGCCAGCGGTTTAAACATTAATGGCTGTGTTTTGAGCTATTTTGAGGGGACGGCAAATTTACACAGTTATACAAGCTGTACACTCACTACTTTACATTGTAGCAAAGTGTCATTTCTTCAGTGTTGTCCCATGAAAAGATATAATGAAATATTTACAAAAATTTAAGGGGTGTACTCACTTTTGAGAGCTACTGTAAATGGCTCTGCACAGCTAAATGCTATATACACAGGTGCTTGCATAAATACCAGTATAACGCACACCTTCCATAAATAGGTTGGTACATTTCCTTATAGGCCATAATTCAGGATTAGATCTGCAAGCTATGGTATGACCTCACACCAGTGGCAAAGCGTGATCATTTTTGATTATAGAACTCAAATGCTAACAGCATTGCGACAATAAATTAGCCAGCTTTATTTAGTCATCTTTCATTTATTAGCCTTTGTTATGTTGGGCATACTCAAGTCATTTTGGCATGTGGAAAGCATTAGTTCAAGTTTATTGACCACTGGGTGGCGCTATGGCCAGCTAGAGATTTCTTTTTTTATCTCTACAGATATATAGATTTCCATCTTTTTAATGAATACATGCCTAGCTATTATATAAATATTAGATTACCCTCTGGCTATATGCTTTACTGAACCTTTATTGAAAGAGATCAGAAATAATCCTTGTTTAAAACTGGAGTAGCTTTTCTCTTTAGAGATATATCACCACCACATTTTGCGTTTCTCCAGGACCAGCAATCAGCACTTTGTACTTAAATAAAGCCTAGAATAAATAAGAGGAAGTCAGTGAGTCTGGTGACTGATTCAATAGCGGCAGATTGTTAGGAACACTAATGTGCTTTTAAAAATGTTTTGAATTTAAGCCAAGCATATTTCTTTTGTTTAGACTGAAATAAATTGCTCTAACACTTGAGTAAAATGTTTTACTTTACACTGGAAACTTTAAAAGCATGACTTTTTTTCTTTAAATAACTTTTAAACCCCAGGTGAGCCAATTCTAGCGCTCCAAATGATACAGAACTACATTTCTGTGTTACAGTCAATTGATGTTTTTTGCAGCCTGACTAATATTCTTTAATATACCCATTTCTAGTTGTCCCTTAGTCTTCTATGTGTTTTTATTATCATGCTGTCCCACTAAATTGTTTTATAAAACTGCATTTGCTGAATATTTTAAAGCCCAATTTCAGGTTGAGCAAAACCCTTAAAAATAAAAAAGCAGCTCCAGCTACTATACTCGCCTCTTCTCTTGTGATGTCCCCTTCAAACCCGCCTGATCACTGATCCAGCCCTGATCATTTTTCAAGTTGAATGATGCCCAGCCTTATTTAACCCACTTCCTGTGAGCCCTGGATTTTAAGGCTCTGACCCCACCCTCCGCTTACAGAAAAATGCCAGAAAGCAGTGCCAAATTATGTGCAGCATTTAATATATGTCCACAGACAGAAGAAGACAAGGATGAAGAGGAATATGACATCAGATCAGACTAAAGACACTTTGAAAAAAATGTAAGTATAAATATAAGTGTTTGTGGGTGCGGGGTAGGGTGAATGGAAATGGTTAGAACATTTTGTCTCTACTCCCGTTCTGTAGAAACTATCAATATAGTAAGGTTATGGGACTTTTAAGACACAGTATATTTTGGTAAAATCAAATGTATTGAAAATTGATAAGATTCATACAAGTTCAATTCATATAACAATAGATTGCAATAAAATATGTCAAATAAGTATTTTATTGCAATCTATTGTTATATGAATTGAACTTGTTTGAATCGTATCAATTTTGAACACATTTGATTTTACCAAAATATACTGTGACTTAAAGTCCCATACCCTTACTATTTTCATGGTTCGATGCATCAAGTCTATGGATGTGGCACAGAGTATATCATAATTTCTGATTCTGGTCTACTCCTGTTCTGGGATTAGACAAGAGCAAGGACGAATTCCCAAATGTTTACAACTATTATACATGACCAAATTTAACATATAATTTCCATATTACTGCTGCTATTATACATGACCGATTCCTGCTTTCAATGGCTGTAAAGGATGTCAGTGGGTACAGCACTGCTGAGTCCTTAACTATCGCTGGCCCCGTTCACTTACATGACCGGGAATCCCCATATATGGTCAATGACATCACTGGGAGACCCTGCCCCTTGTATAAAGCAGCTATCATCCACTGGACTTTCTATTCAGCGGGTGACTAGCGTACGGGTGGGATGTGGCTTGGTAGCAGCATTTAGTTTTTTTCTGGAGGGTCATCGGGCATCATGATCCCAAATAGCAAGGATAACTTGCCACAAATTTATAGCAGTGTTGAATTGTAAGTCTTGCCAGTAAAAATGGGCAGTAAGTTAACACTTGCAGAGCACTTGAAGCACAAGTTCTAATTGACACTTATCTATAGCTAATTTGCATGGCAAGTCTCTAGTAAGAGCAAAGTTGTAGTGGTGAGTCTACAGTAAGATCTTTGCAAGTCACAGTGACCCCTGTGGTGGGATGACTATTGCAAAACTTGACTGAACCAGAACTTGCAGAATGTTTGCAAAGAAAGTGGATCTGCAGTCATGCAATGCGGACTTGCTGCAATTGTGCAACAAACTTGTAATAGCAATTAGCTTAGCAAGTCACTTGCAATCTTGCAGCTCAATTGCTTGCTATTTGGGATTGACAGGGATCCACATCATTGGATAACATGAGTGACAATGGATTTATAACAAGGAATTTTTTTTTTTTTTTTTTTTTAAAAGGACTTGTCAAACATTTCCGAATGGTATCTGGGTGCCTGCTTATTGTTAAAGGAAGCTTCCAGATTCTGAGCCCCCAGCTTTGCCGAACCAAACCCAGGGGATCTTGGCCCATCACTGCTGGTGACAATCACAAATAGTGATGATAGAGCTCCCCAGTGGGAACACACAAATAAAAATGATAGCCCTTCACCCCATATCAAAAACTTTGGCTTCCTGCTTTGAAACCGTCACATGTGGCATAAGTAATTTTTTGTTGCCTTTCAATCCTCTCTTTTTACCAACCATAGCCATGCAGAGCTCACATGTAACTATATTTTTTTTTCCCCAAATAGTTAGGTGCTGTCACAACTTTTTCTCTTGTCAAAAAGCTGTCAGGAGGAAAAGTTTTGGCAGACTGTCAAACATGGAGTTCCTACATATTGAAATTAGCATTTGTAATTCCAAAAGGCTTAGACTTAACTTCAATTTAGAGATCAGTCTCTCTGTGTCCCAGGATTATGCTTAGCAGTTAAAATTGCATTCATAACAAAGATCAGACACAGAAGATAGATGCAACATCATTATATTAAGTAAATCTGTCCCGTGCCACCATGTTTTCATCAGGTACTTGTTGAAGGCCTTGTTAAAATATGGCACATCAGACCTAACACATTGGGCTTGATTTACAAGTCCATTAGACTGTTCACTTTGAAAGGGAATTTTCCTTAGGTAGTGAATGAAGTGAAGCTCTTCTGACATCTGTCATCCAATTGTGCGCAAGAAAAAATAGTTTTCTTTTTCTTGCATGTGATTGGGTATCCTTTGCAAAGTGAATTTTCACCACATTAAGCGGAGGGATCAATCCTTTGCAAACGAAAGTATCCTAAAAAAATATATATATATTATTATTAAATGAGCAGTGAATTTTTTTTTTTTTTTTTAACTGAAAGCATACAAATTAAAAATTCCTTCCAATATAGTGTGGGGGTGGGAATCACCTTAGTCTACCTCTAAAGTGGCAGATCTGTACTATGTCTAGAATCTGCTGCAGCAATAATTGCAATTATAAAACCCCCAAAAAATGAAAAGATTACAGATTTTGTTTGGATACATTCTGGCGTCACTTTGACTTTGCATAGAAGTAACGGGTGCATAAAAATTGGTCTTTAGGTGTCCAGGTGGCACCTTACCACCGTAACCCTATGGGGGTACTCTTGATGAAAGCAAGAATTGGCCTTACTGTAACAGATTGCAATGATATCCACCTGACAAACGGGTACTGAAAAATTGGTCTTTGGGTGTTAATTGTGCCCATGAAACCTATACCAGAAACATTCTTCCAAATGAAATGAATGAACACCCTCAAAGCTAGGCAGCCTCCAAGTGATTCCACATCCCAAAAAGACTTAATCAGTGAAGGCATCAGGGGCTTCATAGATGGTAATCCAGGAATGATTAATTTTTATAAAAGTCAAATGGTCCACAGAGTCTTTGGACAGATGTGTTCTACAATCAGTAATGAAACCTCCTGCAGCACTGAATGTCCATTCTGAAAGCACGCTGGATGCAGGGCAGCCAAACAACTCAGTAGAATACTGGGCAAGTTCTGGCCAGTGGTCTATTCTCATGACCCAGTAAGTCAGTGGCTCGTCGACTGGAAAGCTCTCCATCTCCGTTTTGGCAACTGAGGTAATCGTCCACCGTGTGATGCAGACACTGCCAGTGGGATTTAGAAGCTGACAGCCTTGAGGTGCGAGGACTAAAAAAATTCTGAAATGCCTCACTTGGGCAGGCACCTTCTCCAACGCTCCTCTCTTGACCAATGGAAGACTCAAAACTACGTTTTCCACGACCCTTTACTGAAGTCAGGAAAAACAATAAAATCCTCTAACGTGTCCTCAGGAAATGTTATCTTCTGCACTCTCTGTGGGGATAGAATGAGTTCTGAGACCTTCCCCTTATAACGGTGGTCAAGGAGGGTTGCCAACCAGTAATCGTCCTCCTTTATGCCACGTATTCTTGGGTCCTTTCGCAGGCTTTGAAGCATGAGGTTGCCCATGCGCCTCAAATTTGCAGTGGCTTGAGAAGCAGACTCCTCGGGGTCACTCAGAATGACAGCATTTGGAACTTCCTTCTCCCAGCCATGTACTACTCCCAAGGGTCCTGGGGTTGGAAAGCCATCGCTTACAGATTGACGCGGGTCTTCCTCTTCTTCGAAGCCTATGAAAGTGCCAGAATCCTCCTCCCCTCTCTCCTCCTGTGTATTCTGTAACATAGGAACGATGATGTCTGGACGAAGTGGGCCTTGAGGGGAAAGGAAGTTCTCATCTTCCTCCTGCTGCTCTGTCTCTAGTGCCCTGTCCATAATGCCATGCAGAGTCAACAGGAATTGTGTCACTGATGCATGCACTGTCATGGCCCACCATCCTTGTGGCCTTCTCAAATGGTGACAATACAGTGCATGCATCCTTAATGATTAGCCATTGGCATGGGAAAAAAAAGCTGAGACGGCCTGACCCTGTCATCGTGCCATACTGGCACAGGTACTTGTTGACAGCCCTCTGCTGCATGTATAGCATTCCCAAAGTTGAGTTCCTGGTGAGCATGTGAGCATGTCACAAATCGGGTGGTTTACAGCCAGGTGGAATTCATGCTGAATTTCAGACAGCCGAGCGCTGGCTGTGCATTACCGCCTGAAATGGCTACAGACTCTTCTAGCCTGCTTTAGTACGTCTTGCAACCCTGGGTACGTACTTAGGAAATGCTGCACCACCAAATTGAGGACATGTGCCAAGCATGGCACATGTGTCAACTTTCCCTGTCTAAGTGTGGACAGGAGGTTTGAGCCATTATTGGACGTGTGATGAAGTCCCGTCCATATAGACGTAACGTACGGACGGAGATCACGTGACGTCACCCGCGGTCATTGTTAATTTTAACGATCGTATGAAGCTTTGTTAATGTAAGTGTGTTTTTTATGTATATTCATCATTAAAAAGTTTTTCTATGGAGAGCACTATGGCTTGTCTTTCTATCCACATGGTCTGAGGAAATGTGAATACTGCTATATACCGATCCAGTGGGGGTATTCCACGAACGTGTCAGTTCATTTGACTCTGAATGGGAGAAAGCTGTGTTTTCGTTTGTGAACCGGTCAGATATTGTCTGAGAGGAGTACAGCGATTGGATGAGTTGATAAGCATTCGTTGATATTTAAGTGCATACGACCCTCTGTAATTTAAAGGGTCCATACGATGAGGTGAGCAGCCAATTTTACCATTGGTGGTGGTCCCCCCTTGGCACCAAGTCACTTTATGCATGAACTGACTGTATACCACTGAAGATTCCTCACGTGGACTTTTTGACACAAAAGCTATCTTTGGACTTTAATTTTAGTATGTTAGTAATCATTTTATTTTAGTTGGAGCGCTGCGCCATCTGTTTGATATATTGTATTTTGGGATTTGATAATTGATCCTTGGTGTTCAGCAGTTTTTCGTAAAGGGGTTGTACTGCGCTGATTTTTTCTGTATTTATATCCATTATTGGACACCACCATTCCTGGCTCCAGCTGGCAAGGTGTGAACCATCTCTGGGCCTGTCCCTGCAGAGATGCAAGAATCTCTGCTCCGGTGTCCTGTCCCCTAAACACACCAGCTGACGCACTGCATGGCGCCTTTTAGCCTGACTCAGGGAATAGCCCTTTGAATGCTTAGGGATACCTGATGTTCATATGACAATTCTACAAAGAGCATGGAGGTGGCAGAGGAGGAGGGGGTAGCGCTCACAGGTCTGGCATCATCACCGCCAGCTGTATGGAGACGTGGGGGAACAACAAGCTGCAGCACCAAGCTCTGTCCTGCATCCATTTGAGTTGCAAGCAGCGTTACCCAGTGTGCTGCTAATGAAAAATATCGTCCCTGCCCATGCTTGCTGGACCATGTGTCAGCAGTAAAGTGTATTTTATGACTGACTGCCTTGCCCAATGATGCCAGAACATTCCCTTCAACGTGATGGTAGAGAGATGGAACGGCCTTACGTGAAAAGTAGTAGTGACTGGGAACCTGCCATTGTGGTACAGCACATTGTGCGAATTCATGGAAGGGGGCAAAATCCACCAGGCTGATGATGGATAGCCAACAGCTTTGACGAGCTTGCATTCAGACGCTGGGTATGTGGGTGGCAAGGACTGTGTTTTTTTTTTTCTCCGTTGCAGCAGATGGGTCAGAGAAATTTGCCGGGTACAGTCTACAGCTGGTAGTGTGCTGCTGGCAGATGTGCTGCTAGGATCTGGAACACCCTGTGCTATACCATCATCTCTGTCAGTGGAGGCTACTGAGAAGTAATGACTCGGTATCACAGGGACAGACTGAAGTGGGTAAGGAGGAGGAGAGGGTACAGATTTGTGCCCCTCTTGTGTGGCTTTTAGGTGCTCTTGGCAACGGACTGAGTGGTTGGACGTTAAATGCCTTGTTAAGCATGTGGTACCCAAAAGGTTGGTGTTTTTGCCACGTTTGATGTGCCTGATATAGTTTGCAGATAGCAACAGTGCGATCTGCTACAGATGTGCTGAAAAAGGCCCAGACAGCTGAGCTTTGGGGAGGGGGCAGGGAAATGACAGATGCAGAATGTGATGGAATAGGGAGGCTGCGCTCTACTCTTTCTTGATGTCTGCCTCCTTGGGGTTGTACCGCCGCACCTTCAGTTTCCTCCTCTGCTCCATCTGGCACCCAAGTCGCATCAGTGACCTGATCATCATCATCATCATCATCTCCATCTCCTCAATCTTCATGACTACCACTGGAGACAACTTGGCAATACGCTGCGGCTTGGGGAACATGAATGCCAATTTGTCTACCAGTGTTCCTCCCGCTCTTTAGGCTAATGTTCCTGTCATCAAGAAGAAGTTGAAATCTGTACATAGATACACTTTAATCAATGTAAAGAGGTGTTTGGTGCACTTTAATTTGAGTACTCACACTATGCAGACACACCATGGATACACTATAATATACTGCAATATAATGCGCCAAAAGTACAGTGATGCACAGAACTATATGGCGTTAAACTGGCAGTAAAGCACACAGAATTAAATGGCGCTAAACTGGCAGTAACGCAATCAAATAGACCATCACTACACTTACACTATCTGAACTGTCCCTACGCTAGCTTATACACTAATGTAAAAATTACTGACACAATCTCACTACACTACAGTGAAACTATCGGAGCTGTCCATACTCTAGCTGCACACTATGCAAAGCTGAATGATGGTCTTCCTCACTACACTCACACTATCCCTAGACTGACACTAAATTAATATTCTACACTGACAATTGAAGTAAAATATCAGAATATAGCACACTAACTAATAGCACCGAACAGAGCCCTGTTCAGGGGTGGACTGACAACTCATGGGGCCCCCGGGCAATAGGAGATTATGGGGCCCCCAGGCAATCCAAGATTATGAGGCCACACAGTATACACACACATTTTTAGACCAAAAGTATATCGGTAAGGGACATTTCAGAGACAGATGTAAAAAAAACACCGATTTTTACATACTGTTCCTGGTTTTACCGAGGCTGGCAACCTTGATGGGGCCCTCTAGTGGCTCAGGGCCCTCGGGCAGTGCCCGAGTGGTCCAATGGTCAGTCCGCCCCTGGCCCTGTTCTATCTCTCTCCACTCCAAAATCATACTGAAAATGGCTGCCATTGTAAGAATACTTTTATACTGTGGGGCAGGAATGAGCCATGATTGGATAAAGTCATGATGACCGTGCCCAGTCATGACTCTGACAGTGCTATGTGCCCTGATTGGCTGAAGCTTTCACTGCTTCAGCCAATCAGGGCTTACAATGCACTGTTCAATGCATTGTGGTTGGTTTGGGGGGTGAACAAACGGTCGAATGACCGGACCCGTTTGTTCAGCTGCTCGCTGAATGTCACTTATGCTCGGGTCAAACCACTCGCCCATCTTTTTTTTCTCAATAGATTTTAATTGAAAGTTTATCATTAATATCAACATAAATTAGACATTACAACAAACAAACATACACAGCAGTGTCTGTCGAGTAATATCGGATACATTCGTTTGGTAACACACTATATATATATATATATATATATATATATATATATATATATATATATATATATATATATATATATATATATATATATATATATATATATATAAAATATATAATGTATATGTATGTGTGTATGTGTGTGTATATGTATATATATATATATATACAGAGGTAATATAAGTACAGGTATTCTCTTAATTGCAGTTATTCGGCTACTCTATATGTAGGAGAGGTATTGGAGGCAACTACCCTCCCGGACACCCCCATGGGTGCAATACTGTATCCGAGTTGGAGGCATCCTCCCTCATCTAATGTAACAAAGTGAAAAGGTTCACCCAATATAATTAGGAACATAACGCCTGGACAATACTTTGGGATCTAGTCCATCTTAACCATGGTTACCACATTTTATAGTTGTCGTCCTTAATGTTATGTCGGAGAGCTGGTGTTGATTCACCATTCACCCATCTTTAATACATACATCTTTGCCATTTTGAAGCTTTAATCCAACCACTTTGCATATTATTTTATATATACTGTGATTCTGTACTTGCCAAATATGCTTCACTGAGTCTGGCTGCAATCATTTTAACTGTGGGCAGCTGAAGATGCTGTCTGTTCACTTCCTGGATTTACAGACACACCTCCAGCTCTGCAGCTCTCATTGGTTCTCTTATGATTCACCAACCCCCCCCCCCGTCCCTTCCTGGCAAACTCTCATAAAAATGAGAGAGCGAACTGTGTCATAAGCCTAGGCTATTGACCAGACAAACAGGAAGTGGGCTGTATATGGTTTTTACTGGCAGAAAAAAAAGTTTTACTATCCAAAGTTAAAACAAAAGGGGCAGAATATTTAATAGATGGAAAGTTGAAAAAAAATGACTGAAGTTCTGCTTTACGTTTTATAGTCGCTGGTCTAACAAGTGTCTGAACCAATTGGCTTTGGTTTTTGTTTTGATTTTTACAAATGCAGAGATGTCAAACAGTTCAGTCAATGGTCAGAATTCAGGTAAGCTCTGCCTTTTAGGATTAAATCCAAAATTCCAGAATGAGCTGTAGGAAATGACAAAGGAGAAAAAACATAACGTCATAAGCAGTGTTCATTTTGGCAGTAAATTTCGATTTAGTTTTAGTCTTAGTCTAATGCCGCGTACACATGAGCGGATTGTATGGCGTACTTAGTCCGTCGAAACACATTTCAGCGGACAATCCGCTCGTGTGTGGGCTTCAGCGGACTTTTTCAGCGTGCAGTCCGGAGTGCTAAGTATTTCGTTTTTTTCGAAATTCTGTCCGTCGTACTTTGGTTTCAGCGGACAATACGGTCGTCAGTATGCTAGTTCGACGGACTAAGAATGGCGCATGCCCAGAAAGGATTTACACGGCGGAAGGGTGCTTTGCTGTGTCTTGGACTTCCTATTTCTAGTCCCGTCGTACGTGCTGTACACGTCATCGCGCAAGCTTTCGACGGACTGTTTGTGTATCCGTGTGTGGTCAAGTCCGTTCAGTGGAAAGTACGACGGACTGTCCCTAGGATTGTATGACGGACTAAGTACGCCATACAATCCGCTCGTGTGTACGCGGCATTAGGACTAAAATGGCATTTTAGTTTTAGTCCCATTTTAGTCTTCTGCAATTAGTTTTAGTCATATTTAATCGTCTAAATCTCCAGTACATTTTAGTCTACTAAAATGACCTACGTTTTAGTAGACTAAAACTAATTTTAGTCATCTAAAAGTGAATGGGTGTAATTAAATTGTAATGCATTAGTTAACATTTCTCTATAGTTTCCAAACTCATTATATACTGCTGGAGTGAAAAATCTCATATTATTTAAGGTATTGAGGTATGAACATGCACTCCAGACCAGTGTTAATTTTGAAGTCAAATTTCAATAAAATGTTCGTCGAATGCCCTGTACACACAGTCCGACATTCCGACCACAAAATCCGTTCGATTTTTTCCGATGGATTTTGGCCGAAACTTGTGTTGCATACACATGGTCGCACAAAGTTGTCAGAAAATCCGATGGCTCTGAAGGAGGTGATGTAAATCACATACGACGGGACTATAAAGAGGCCAGTAGCCAATAGCTTTGGTCTCATAATTTATTCTGAGCACGCATGGCACTTTGTCCATCGGAATTCTGTACACACGATAGTAAAAAGTCAGATCGGATCTTGTTGTCAGAAAATTTTTGATCCAGCCCTCAAACTTTTTCCGTCGGAAATTCCCACACACAATTGGATTTTCCGACAACATAATCCGATCAGACTTTTTCTGTCGGAATTTCCAAGCATGTGTATGGGGCATTAGTCTTTTGACTAAAATTCCATTTTTGTTTTAGTCGTATTTTAGTTGACTAAAATAGTATTCATTTGTCGACTAAAATATTTTAGTCAACAAAATTAACACTGATCATAAGTACATACATTTTCGGTACATGACACAACATAAATTACTACTATTATCCATGATATTTTTATATTTTCACATATATTAAAATTTTCTATTACACAAATATTTAAATTTTCTATTACAAATACACCAATATGTCCTATAGTCACTGCTCTATTAAGCATCTGACCCAATTGGCTCCTGTGGTGTTTTTTGTTTTTTTTGTGTGTTCAAGCAGTTCAACGGTTAGAATTCATGTGAGCTCTGATCTTTTAGCACTAAACTAAAGTGTCATAATGAGCTGTAGTAAATAACAAAGGGGAAATAATAATTCATAAGTAGGTCTACATAAATAACTAATACTATCTATGATATTTTTATATTTTCACAAATATTTACATTTTTTATTAGACAAATATTTTAACTTTTCTATTGCAAGTGCACCAATATGGATACAATCACCCCAAGCATTAGTAAGCTTGCATATTTCAATAATGTGTAAGCTCAGTTTAGACCGTTCTTCTTTCAGAAATGTATTTACAGTACATATTCTTTATCAATCATCGTAGCCTTTAAAATGTAATTGTGTCTCCGAAGCATCTGAAACTTAGAGAATGAACACAAGTGTACTGTATATGTTTACGAAAACTGAGTTGCAATAAAAGTGTTTACTTGCCCTTTAAATTACTATTTGCTAGTTTAGAAGAGAACCTAGTTGTAACCCTAGGGAGCGTTAACAGGTGCATAATAGGCTACAATTCCTCCTGTACCCTGCGGAGATCTGCAGAAAACTACAAAATTCCCATAACATTTTGTGGTCCTCTCTTAGGACCATCCCATTTCATAGACTGCCATCTGCCTGCCATTGTCAATTATCTGGTACATAGGGAGGAGGTGAACTGCGAGATCAATTCATGTGTACATGAAAAAGGATTGCGGTGGGGTGATATTGATATACTGCGGAGACACAACCGTATTGTGCACAGAAACCTGTGTAGAGAGTAATTGAAATGGGAATCTGCTTTCATTCTAAATGATGTGGTCTTAGTTTACATTTAATGCAGTCTAGTCCCATGTCCCCATAATCATCTTCTGAATATTAGCAAGAAATACACCATTCAGATAAGTGCCATCTTCAGGGAGAGCGCTATTAAGCCGTAATGAAAATGGTCAGAGACTTTAGCATTTACATAGAACAATAGTATTAAAAATCTGTGTTTTAAATTTTTTTTTTACTACATCTGTTTTTTATCTTTGTAGCACTAGGCAAGCTAATTGTGTGGTATGGTGTCACCTGTTTGGTGACAGATTGAAAAGCCTTGTTATGTTTGGAAATCAGAACAATATTTTTAAATCTTCAATTCCAGCAGAAACCTACCTTTTTATATTTGGATTGGGAGGGGAATGTTTAGAACAACTGTCAAATTTTAAATGCAGTGTATTATTGAGATTTGCCTTCAATTGCCGTTCTTACATTTATCACTTGAACAGGAAGTAAGAAGAAATTACTCCCCAAATAAAACATAGACTGCAATCAAAACATAAAGAGGAAGTATACCCTCTGAAAAAATTAATAATAATAATAAACACCCAAGACAAAGGCATAATGAGCTAGTATGCATAGCATGCTAGCTCATTATAAATGACTTACCTGAGATCAAAGTTTCCCTCCTCCGTCGCCGCCATATCTCCTGGAGTGACTTCCAGGTTTCGCGGCTCAGGGGCTGTGACTGGCCGGAGCCACGGTGACGTCACTCCGTTAGAAATGGCTCGCTCAGTGCACATGCTCTATAGACATTGGTGCCTGTCTTTTGCTAATATCTCCTAAACCGTGTAGGTTTAGGAGATATTTCTTGTATCTACAGGTAAGCCTTAATCTTAAGGGTAAGGGTTTACAACCACTTGTAAAAATGATTGTAAACCATCACCTTGTAAAACAACCCATTCAGTTTAAATAGAAATGAAAGGCAAAATATTTTTGTATGGATATAAAAATACATTATAAATACCTTTTTTTTTTTTTTTTTTTTTTGTTTTTTTGTTTTTTTTTTGTTTCTTTCTCTTTTTTATAAGTGATCACATTCCCTCTGTTCTTGGCTATATAAGAGCTGGGGGAGGAGAATCAGCAGTACACTGCACTTTCCATTTAATGGCTGTGCAGCAGGGGCGTGTCAAGACAAGTCTGACCATTGGAGGAGAGTACACGGAGTTCCCAGCATAGCTAGAGAACTGACCATGGTGTGTTCTCCTGCTTGCTGTGGGCAGTTTTTAATAGAAAAGCAGATGGACTGGCAGGAACACCAGGGATTTCACACAAAGGAAGAATACAAAGAGAATAGGAGACTTCTTCATACAAGTACATAGTACAGCAGGCACATATCAGGAATATGAAGTGTTGGGGGTAACAAATGCTTTGCCATGCAACCCTAAGAGTATTTTGCCTGAAGGTAAAATTGAATGTCTACTTCTGTCTACCTTCAATCAGGCCTTGTGGATGATGGGTGCAGTCCCACTTGATAAATGTATTATACAGTATATGATTTGTGGTAAATCAGGTTCTGTTGAATTTTAAAGTCAACATTGAACCGCAACTGTAGCCAACCATTTACTTTGTTTTGAATAAGGTAGGAAAGGGAAAGTTTCCTCCTGGGTTGTTGGAGAAATCTTCTCTCACTACTTCTGTGCTATATATTTTATACGTATACATGCAATGGGAACAGAAGCTGAAACAATGACATTTTTGTTATGTGCATGGATACTTTTACCAGTACAACACTTTGTAAATACACTCTGCTTCCATTTTAATGAACCCTATTTGTATTGTCTTTATGTAATATTCCAAATGAATAAAATTAGAATTGTTTATTATTTTATGTATTGGTATAATCCCAAAAACCTCCTTGTTACCTCTTACCTATTGATAAGGGATGAGGTGGCGGATCTTTTATAGGGTCACTCAACTCACCCCTTTAGAACTACATATTTTGTTTTAGTACAGTGTAGAAGGGTTCTAAGTTCAGTTGGGTTTTTATTGCTGTTTGCCTTTTTAGTCCTGTTACCCCTTGTTCCTCTGTCTTTTCCAAAAGTCACGCAAATATCACATTTCCCAATTAAAGGAGGGATTCTAGTTCATCTAGGGAAGGTGTACAATTTTTGCAATTTAATGGCTTAATGTTTGCATAGTGAGTTTTATATGTAATCTTTCTGTTTGGCTGTTGCATGCATTGTACTTGATTTTTGCTTTTACTGGGGTGTCCTTTAGACACTATGGGATCACAGCAATGAAAATCTGAGGTGCACTATAGGGCTGCTGATGATATCAACAAGCAAAATATTTCCAATTTTTTTCAGCATTATTAAGCCCAAAAACAAAAAAATTGTATGGCCTTTTTTGAAGCTTGCCAACCCTTAGACGTGGTGGCTGCATTATTTTTGTTTCCCCTTTATTTCAACTGGTAATCTAGCCAATAACACACTTGCTGTCTAATGCCGCGTACACACGACCGGACTTTTCGATGGATTAGGTCTGACGGTCTTAACCGATGCACTTTTGGCGGAGTTCCAACAGAGTTCCTAGCGTCGGTTTTCGTCCGTCGGACTAGCATACAAACGGATTTTTCGACCGGACTCGAGTCCGTCGGAAAGATTTGAAACATTGTTTATTTTATTTCTAGGTCCGTCTGACTTTTGGGAAAAAGGTCTGCTTTAGCCCATACACGATCGTAATATCCGACGGACTCATTTCGTCGTACCTAGTCCGTCAAAGTCCGGTCATGTGTACGTGGCATTAGAGTGTCTGCATTCTGGATGAAGTAGTAAAGCAGACATGTTTGGACATCAGCATCGTCAGTCTGGGTAGAGGGTAGTGTTAGAGTAGCAGATTTAGATGGACTTGACTTTTTAAGCAGTTATGACAAACCACTTTTTTCTTTTTGGGATAAATATTTTACATAGATCAATAAAAGCTGACCATTGTAAACACCCCTGTCAATGTTAAATGTTTTTTCGCAAATACTACTTTGTCTGGATAGCTTGGGTTATTAAAGTAAGTTGAAAAATAACATGCTTACTGGCAGGATCACCAAGTAAAAAAAGGGCAAAAGGGCCTAAAAAACAAAACCAATGCAGCCATCAGATTTAATAATTAGTGAGCTGCAGTTTAATACATTTTTGTTTTTGATTTTAAGTTACACATACTAAAACACTGTAAACCCATTGGATAATCTACTACTGATTTCCCTATAGCAGTGATTGATTCAGTGATTCAACAGAGATGCTGATTGCATTGGCAGAGCCTAGGGCAGCATACACTTTATGCCTTTGTTTCATTTAACCAGCTGTTTGAACGGATGAAAATGCCTCGATTCTCCCATCCACACATTTGTGATGGATTGGCGAATCCCTCTCACTGTGGTTTTGTATTCTGACAGTGGGGAGCCTTCCCTTTCAGATTACAATGATTAGTGTTGCCAGTTATAGCCGATGGCACTGATCGTTTGGGAAAGGCCCGATGGGCTGGTTGTACACAAGTGGATCAATAGGGTCACTTGTGCACAGCCGGCCTTCCCATACATTGATTTGAAAAACTAGCCACTCCTTGCTGAACAGGCCAAATTTCTATCCATGTATGGCCACCTTTACTCTATAAATACTTTTTCACACAATCTTCAGGTCAATTCGCCAATGTCAGATCCTTTTTCCTCCTCTATGGTTGAGGTCCTTGACAGGGTGATGCTGAGAGGCACACTATCCAGGAGAACTAGCCCAGATAGCAAGCAATTGTGCTGCAAGTTTGCAAATAACTTGCTAAGCTATTGCTATACTTGCCAGGCTTCACGCATTTGTTGCACTATTGTAGCCAGTCTGCATTGCATGACTGCAGATCAAATTTCTTTGTAAACATTCTGCAAGTCTGCTGCAAGTTCTTGTTCAGTAATGTTGTACAATAGTCATCCCACCACAGGGGTCACGCTGGCTGAATTGTCATATTGTAGACTTGCAGAGCTCTTGCTGTAGACTCACTACTGCAACTTTGCTCTTGCTGGAGACTCGCCATGCAAATTTGCTGCAAATTGGAAAAGTGTCAATTAGAACTTCTACTTCAAGTGCTCTGCAAGTGTACAACTTGCCTGTGAAAATGTGCAGCAAGTTAACAAGACTTACAATTCAACGCTGCCACAAACTTGTGGCAAGCTATCCTTGCTATCTGGGTGAACACAATAATGATATATAAGCACTGCAAATCAAAGGGCATGTCCATGATGACTAGGGCTCGCAATAGAGTAGGTTTAGGAATTTAAACAGGTCTCAAACCGTTTTGTAAACCATTCTAGCTACATCTTCTTACACAATCGGAAAATATCTACTGGATAAAATGCTTTTACCCACCATTATTGGAATTAAGTCAGGCCCGGACTGGCCATAGGGCACACCGGGCATTTGCCCGGTGGGCCGGGCCCGCCGGGATCAACCTTGGGGCCGCAGTCCGATATCTGGTGATGACCGGGCCGCACAGCGGTAGGTAAGCGCTGACCACGGCCTGGAGAGGCTTAACACAGGCCGCGGTCACCTCCCGCTGTGCAGCTGTGCCTGTGTCTCCTCTCCAGGCTCTCCTGCCCTGCCGACAATGTAATCTATCAGCAGAGCAGGGGCAGGAGGAGCCAGAGACACTGAACAGCATGAGTGCAGGGATGGTTGCTAGGCAGCAGGTCGGATCCAATTAAAACAGCGATTGCTGTCCGCGCACGCGCACTGCTGCCGGCGATAGCTGGGGCCGCTCATGTAATGGAAACGTATGACGTCTGGAGACCACGCCCACCCAGGCAGATTACGTCCATTCAAAAAACCAACAGGAGTGAGAAGAAAGTAAACGTGCATAGAGAGAAGTGAAGCCATCAGATCAGGAGACAAGGAAAGGAGACACAGAAGGAAAACAGGTAAAGATAAAAGGAGTAATGGAGGACACAGGAAAGTGTAAATAGATAAAAATGAATGGCGGCAGAAAGGGGGAAGAAGAGGGGAAGGAAGGAAGAAGCACAGATAGAGAAAAAAAGGGGGGATATATAAAGAGAAAAACAAGGAAAAAAATAAACAGAAAAAGGAGAGGAAAATTTGAAAAATATGAGTCAAAAATAAAAAAGGATAAAGAATATAGAGAAATGAAAAGAAAGTGGGAAAAGGAAACAATTTAAGAGGATAAGGTGCAACTGAGAAAAATGGATGAAAATACACTTAAAAAAAAAAAAAACAAGTAGACAATTAACTAAGTAATAAAAAATAAATATATAAATAAAGTGTGGAAAAAAAATAAAACATAAATATAAAAATAAATATAAATAATAACAAAAGAAAAGGAAAAAAAGGAGAAAAAAATAATAATAAAGGATAAAATAAGAAAGGATAAAAATGAAAGAACGCGAAGAGTAAGGCCGCGTACACACGGGCGGATTGTCTGCCCAACTAAGTTCGTCAGACAATCCGACAGACAGTCCGTCCTACTTTTAAATGAACGGACTTGACCACACACGACGAACAGACAGTCCGCTGAAAGCTTGCGCAATGACGTGTACAGCACGTACGACGGGACTAGAAATACGACGTCCAATACACTGCAATGCAACCTTTCGCCGTGTAAATCCTTTCTGAGCATGCGCCATACTTAGTCCGTCCAACTTGCCTACTCACGAGCGGACTGTCCGCTGAAACCGAGTTTGGACGGACAAAATTACGGAAATTCCGAAAGACTTAGTCCGTCAGACTGTCCGCTGAAAAAGTCCGCTGAAGCCCACACACGAGCGGATTGTCCGCTGAAACACGTTTCAGCGGACTAAGTTGGACGGACAATCCGCCCGTGTGTACGCGGCCTTAGAAACCGGAATAAGGAAAAGAAAAATGGAAAATGGGAAAACCTAAAATATTATAGGTGAAAAAAGAAGAGAACAAAGCCTTGGTGCAGAAAGACCTAATCAATGGTAATACAGGTTCAATAAAGTGGGAGTCTTAATATCAACAAGCGGGTAATCACCCGTTAATATAATCCTGATCTACAGCTCCTCCCGCCTACTCTGCTTATAGGAGGACATCGTTGGAGGGGTGGGAGAGACAGTAGAGGACACACAGGCTGAGTCCTGCCTCTGCCCTGCCAAAGGTAGGACTGTGCAGGGGAGGCAGAGAGTAAAAGGGGCCACTGTGATTACAGAGAAAAATGAGGGGGCATGACTGTAAGGGGCACTGTAATGGAAGGCTGTGATTGGTAGGGGCACTGTGATGAAAAGGGAACTGCACTGTTAAGGGGGACTGTAATCATTACAGTTTCATTTACAGTGCAGTCCCCTTTATATCACAGTGCCCCCATTACATTACAGTGCAGAGGACTGACTCCGTGATTATTCCTTCACCAACTGCCCTCGCGAACGGGCGGTTGCTGGAAAATTGGCTGCTCAGTCTAAATTGCCTGGGCCTATTTTTTGTCCCATTCCGGGCCTGAATTAAGTTATTTGATTATGGAAAATAATGGCTTTCTTTTCTCTTTCTCTACATTTTATTGATAATGAGGGAAAACGTTACAGATATAACATGACTGACTTTCAAAAGGATTTTTACTTAATCTGTTAAAACTGGAATTACAAAACATGTTTTTTTTTTTTTTTAATATAGTGAATGCAGTTTTCAGTACAATTAAACATACCTGCTGTAGTAGCTATTAAAATTTCCTTAACCGCATGCTGACCAGCATGGCTACGTCGGTAGCATAAACGGCCACTGGGGGGCGCTTGGGTGCTCCCCGAGCCGATGCGAGTATGGCTCCCGCGATCACTCGGGGCACATGGAGTATCGGGAGCTGTGTGTGTAAACACACAGTTTACAGTTCTCTGAGCAGTGAACTGACAGATCGCTGTTCATACAGAGTATGAACAGCGATCTGTTAGTTTCCCTGCACAGTCCCATCCCCCCTTCAGTTATAACACTCCCTAGTATACATAATAACCCCTTTACTGCCCCCTAGTGTTAACCCCTTCACTGCCAGTGACATTTTTACCGTAATCAAAGCAATTTTAATCGCACTGATCGCTGTATTAATGCTAATGGTCCCAAAAATGTGTAAAAATTGTCCGACGTGTCCGCCATAATGTTGCAGTCATGATAAATGCTATTACCAGTAAAAAAAAAAAAATTTATAAAAATTAATTTTAAAACAAAAAGTTCAAAATAATGTGCTTTTTTTTTTCAAAATTGTCGCTTTTTTTTGTTTATAGCACAAAAAATAAACGCAGAGGTGATCAAATACCACCAAAAGAAAGCTCTATTTGTGGGAAAAAAAGGATGTCAATTTTGTTTGTGAGCCACGTCGCACGTTGTTTTGTGAGCCACGAATTTTCAGTTAAAGTGATGCAGTGCCGAATCACAAAAAGTGGTCTGGTCTTTGGCCAGCCAAATGGTCCGGGGCTTAAGTGGTTAAAGCAGTAGCAAAGTCTGATTTTTTTTTTTTTTTTTTTTCCCCAGGTAAGCAAATAAGGCTTTCCTGTAGGTACAAAAAATATCCCCTAAACGTGCACCATCTATTAATAGAGCTGTGCCATGGCTATGATTCCCGAGTGCATGCACGGGAGTGACATCACTGTGGCTCTGACAGTCAAACGTCCAAAACCTGCAAGAAAGACCAGGTGAAGTTGGAAGTCCCGGCAGCGGTGACAGCGTGGCTGGAGGACTTTGTTTTAATGTAATTCTGTCATAATGTGCTAGTATGCAATGCATACTAGCACATTATGACATTTTGCAGGGGCCCAATTTTTTATTTTTTTTCTAAGAAATGTATAAAACTGTAAATAAGATTCTATGTGAAATTTTATTTCTGAAAATTTTGCATTAAATAAAATATTTACTGTAGGTGATTTCTTTCTAAGGAAGGAAAAAAACCTAAAATGGAGATGGGCTGCCTAAAATTTTTAAATTGTGTAAATGCAGCTTTCAGTGCAGTGGAACAGCTCTAGTGGTTAATAAAATTCCCTTATGTAATGTATGAACTTGTAAATAAGATTCTTCATATAATTTTTTTCCCCCCAAAATTTTGCGTTAAAAACACAAAATATTTTTTGTAGTTGTAGAATTCTCCCTAAAGAAATAATATGCCTAAAATGAAGATGATCTGCCTAAAAATAATTTGTTTGTTCTTCGAAAAACAGTAGCCAGTTCCAACTTGCTCAAGTCATTTGCATTTGAAGCAACCTGTACTCCTTTTCTTCGGCCTGTTGTTTTTCATAGAACTGTGATGAGCCTTTCTTAGGCGTCTGTTGTCACCATGTGGTTGGACTGCAGCAATGTTGTACACAAAAAGGCAACTCTGCCAGCTATTCTAAAACCTGGACGTTGCTTCAAAGCATCTTGTGCTCAACCTCACAAAGATGCTCCTAAGCTGCCCATGGTTTAAAGGAGGGGGGGAACATAAGGCATTATTAATAAGAAAAGGAACTAACAAATTGAGGCAAACTGCTGGGCATATCCCAAAAAGGACATTCTTAATGAATATTTGTAAACGGCTGTGAAGCCACACAATGATCCGTATTATTTTTTTTCCCTTTCTTTCATTTTTACACATATGATCATTTTCTCTCGAAAGATCCAGAGAGATTTACAAACCTCTTCAGCTTCCTATCTCCAGGCAAGCTACACTACGAGCCTGGTGGAGGTCTTGCACTGTATTTGAAGTTCTTGTGTTTGACAAGATCGCAATTAAATCACATGTTTAGTTAGCTGGGAATGCCTTTTGTGGTTTTTGTTTCACATACACAAAAGGCATATAGCGTACAATGTCTTGTTGCTCTAAAACAGGAATTTGGCAAACGTTTCCTAAATCAGAACAAATTACTCAAATAGAACAGAATGTGGATCCAATCCTGCCTTTTACACATGTCGGCGCTTTTCACAAGCCTATACCAACTTTTGCCTTCTGTCATTGTTCAGTAGATGGCTGTGAAGCTGAAATGGCATGTGTTGTTAATAAGGCTATTGTGATTCACAAGAGCCAAGCTATTTAGCACTTCCCTGCAAGTTTACCTGAGACGGTTGTTTTTAAAAGTATAGGTTTTGTTCCTTTGCTGTGTTTTAAAGTTATCGGTGAATTTAACTATTACCCAAAAATGATGTAGCGCAACTCTCATAAAAAAAAAAAAAAAAAAATATATATATTTTAATATATATATATATATATGTGTGTGTATATATATATATATATATATATATATATATATATATATATGTATATATATATGTATGTATGTATGTATATATATATATATATATATGTATATGTGTGTGTGTGTATGTATGTATGTGTATATATATATATATATATATATATATATATATATATATATATAAAATATTATTTAAAAAAAATATATATATATATACCTCTCGCCAAAAAAAAATGCATAAAAAATTGTGCATACAAAAATGAAGTATATCCAAACATGTCGAATATTGAGAAACTATAAATTATGTCCAACTTGAATCCTCTTCCATCACCACTGTGACATGTACATAGGTAAAGTGAATCCAGGCAGTGCTAACTGCAAATTGCTTATCTCTCATACACAATCACAGAACCGCTAGATGCATTGATGGCCACGGGATGACGTCATACATGTGATTCCTCGTCCTATGCATACGTTACGTCCAATTATCGGGACTTCATCAGTAG
Organism: Lithobates pipiens; assembly: GCF_037356315.1. Classification (NCBI taxonomy): domain Eukaryota; kingdom Metazoa; phylum Chordata; class Amphibia; order Anura; family Ranidae; genus Lithobates; species Lithobates pipiens. Next base: position 241,953,244 of record NW_027507785.1, read on the forward strand.
GGGCCCTAAGACAGGAACAGGAGACAAGTGGTTCACGGTTAGCACTGCCTATAGTGCCATTTTTGTAATTTCAATATTTTATTCCATTGTTAAATGCAAGTTTTAAACTGAGAACACTATGTATGTGTGCTTTTTCTTCCTGTATGCATGCTGTTGGGATTTGAGATCCATCCATCCATCCGAATAAGGGGCAGTGGAGAATTGGAGATATTAGCTGTTTTCTTCATCCTCAGAGAGGGAAAACTGCACGGTGAGACCTACTAATAATGCAGGAGTCATGTGAGTGATGTGAGAGGCTTATCTACATGGGCGGCGTATTCACTTTGCATATATATATATATATATACACACACACACACACATGTCACAGTGCTGATTGATGAAGATTCAAGTTGGACATCTATCGTTTTTCAAGTTTGGATATTCATCGGACTTTATTTGCACAATTTAGAGATATTTAAACATAATTTTTGTATGCACCGGTTTTTATGCATATTGTTTTTGTTCACATATTTGTTTTGGCAAGAGGTATTTATAGATATACTGTATGTATTGTTATGAGACTTGCGCTTCATCATTTTTGGGTAATAGTTTGTCTTAGAACGTTTTGAATTGCTTATGGGTGTTGGCTAGTAACTCATTTAGCACTGATTGTTTTTTCACATATTTGATTGTGCAGATTGAATATCAGTACACTTTTTTGGTGAATTTAAAGTGGTTGTAAACCCTTACAAAACCACTTTTCACTACAGGTAAGCCTATAATAAGGCTTACCTGTAGGTACCATGGATATCTCCTAAACCTGCATGGTTTAGGAGATATCAACTGTATCGGCATGTGCCGCTGTTATCGGCACATGAGCACCGAAGAAACGGCTCATTCATGCCGTTGCTCCAGCTGATGTGCCATGACCGGCAGCACCGCACCAGAGAAGAATAAAGACCGTATTTGGCTATGCCCTTAGTGTATCCCAAGCACATTGTGTATCCATGATGTGCATAGCCTGATGCATCTTTATTCCTCCTCCAATGGGTTGCCTAAACTACCAGCCTACTGTCCTTTTCTGAACATGGTGTTAACCAGCCCTGTGTCCTTTAGCCCAGTCCCAGAACCCCCTCTGACGGCGAGCATTTCTTTGATATTAGGGTGTGTTTTCATGTGTTTAGCTCTGAAGGATTCATGCCAAGACTTGTAGTCCTCCACTTTTGGGCACATCCCCCAAAAGTGAAGGACTGCAGGTCCCAGCATGAAGCCCTGAGATCTAAGGATGTGACCTTCTCCCCTTTATATCCCTCTGAGGGTATCATATGTCATCCAGCACCAGCACAGCTGTCATCCTCTCTGTCCCTGCATCTCTTCTCAGCTCCCTCATGACAGCCCAACAGGTTCCATCCCTGGCCTTGCCTCAGGCTTTCAAATCCAATTCCCTTCCCCTCCTGAGCAGGGTGCCCCCACAGCAGAGGCTGGAGGAGGTGGGTGGAGCTGAGGACTAGGAGGAGGAAGTTGTGTCCTCTTCTGCTCTGAATGCAGGAGCCTATCTCTGCAATACCTGATGTCACTGGTTTCTAGACACCAGGCAGTCCTAGCAACCATAGAGTGACAGTAGCGGCCAGCGGTGGAGCCAGCGGAACCAGGTCTCAGCCGGGACTAATACTGTGAGTGAAACAGTAACTATTTTTGGAACATCAGGGCTGCCTGGGGAGCAACTGCGTCCCTGACCCCCACCCAGTCCACTCCTGACCTGCATTACGGCAGCCCCGACCCACCAGGCCAATTATACTGTGTCTATAGTATATACTGTATGTGTAACCCCTTATACAATATCTATACCTTGATGACACAAAGCTTGCTAAATCTATGTATATAATAAAAAAAATTTCAGCAAATCCAATTGTCATGCAGGTAAAAGCAGCCTCAGCCTAGCTCCATCCAGGCCATGCCCCCACCTGCATCACAATTGTTTTTTTTTTTTTTTTTGGAGTACGGCGATCAGGATCCTTCTCTTCCAGTTTGAATGCAGGAGCACAGTTGGGGAACAGTTGTCACCTTTTAACAGAAAGTGCTCACTAGGTATTTTAAAGTGGTTTTATACCCTAATTTGGCATTTTTACCTACAGGTAAGCCTAGAATAAGGCTTACCTGTAGGCAAAATTAATATCTCCTCAACCTGTATGGTTTATGAGGTATTCCCTATGCATGCAGCTGCATGCAAAGGGAAACTTATAAGCAATGTAGGATAGACGATGAGTGTTCAAAAGTAACTTCAGGCATTTTTCATAAGGCTTCAAATCACAGAACAAAAACCTAACTTTCCAATGCATTAGGTATGCAGATTAGAACAGCGAGCTTCTCCCCTTTTCTCCTTTTTGTTCAGTTAAGTATACCATTGAAAACATTTTGTTATATATGTTTAATTAAAAAAAAAAAAAAATCTCTCCCGATCCTGTCAGAAATCCAGTGAGCTGTTCACTTCCTGTAGTCAGTTGACTATGCAGTAGGATCTCACTGTTTTCAGCTATATGATTAAGCCCCATTAGGATCAAATGCACATGAGGAGGACCAGGGTCTGGCAGAGGACATTTTACTTGGACTTAGTGTTGTAAACACATCTTTGTTACAAAAAAGCTTTTTGGGAGGGGAAAAAAAGAATGGCTGGGATATGTTTTTTTTCATTCGGTCCTGCCAGAGTTCTCTGTGTACTGCAGAACACCTCCCATGTTTTGGAGATAAGAGGGAAAGGTTCTGTCCTAAAGTGGCAATGCTGCGGCTCAATAGATGGAGTATAAGGAGGAGGAAGTGTTGTCACTCAAGCACAGGAAGTGTGTTACTGACAGAATGCACAGTTGACAAAGTCAAAATGCATGAAAAAATGCAATCACTAAGAAATGGTAAGCTGCAATATATTTTTCTTCTTGGATTTAGGTACACTTTATGATTTTATGTTACACCTAAACATTTTAGATGAAATGTCTTTTGTATGTTTCAAAGTTGATGGCTCTTGCTCTTCTCTTAGCCATGCATGAAAAGAGTAAAAGTGTTAGCGATCTTTGGTGTGAAGGAACCTTTGTCTGGAAAACCAAAGCATTTCCTGTAACTACTTCTAAACTGGAATTAAAGTCCCATGAAAATGCTATGCATTCTTTTCAATCTGTTCCATTGTGCAAGGCTTCAGATGTTAAAAAATGGGCAGTAGGTTGAAAGTGCACTGTAAAAGAAAACTGCATTTTTCAGATGAAAATAACACCAGGACGTTCAGCTTGTAAAGGAGAGTGTTTTCACAAGCAGATTTATGTCATACTGTACATGCACCTCTAACACTGAAGTCAGTCAAGCATTGCACATAAGGCTCGTTAGTGCTTAGAGAGAGTTATTTAACAGTAGATTTTAATAATTTCTTACAAGCAAACATCTATATCTAACAGACCGTGAAAGGTAAAAGGCCTGGAGTGACAGGAAAATGCTGTAAGGCGCTCCCCTTTTCATGAGATAGACAGTCTTCCATGTAATAGAAGTATTTGGATATGGGTCACTTTATTGAGAAAGAAGGACTATCCTTTTGTAGACTTCTATTGCAGCTAGTACAGCTATGATTGGAATATGTTTTTTTTTCCCCAGATTCATAGCTTTGAAATGCCGACCTACTCTGCTGCATCAAAGTTAGTGTTTCCATGTGAATAGAAAGTGTGGATATTTGGAGCTCAAGCCCTTGTGCAGTGTAAAGCTGGTCATACATGGATATTCATTTGCCCAGTTAAGCAGGGATTGGTCGAATTTCAATACATGTATGGGCTCTGAGGTTGTATAAAAGTCAACCTAATGATCTAATGATTTCTAGACAATAAAGCCTGGTACACACTGCATTTTTTATTTTTTTCCATTCGACCCACTGCTGTACGATCAACCCGACGTTGGTACAGTAATCTTCCCCACTGAGTTGTTGTGTTCTGATAGGGGCATTCCCCTCCCCACCAGAACATTCCGGTCAGCACTGAATGGGAGCACTGATTGGCTGAGAGCACTGATTGGGATCCAGTTGGCAGACATTTTTCTGTCATGAGCCTTCAATGGAAGCTGGCCGTTCTGTTGGACTGGCTGCCATACACATGGGCCAAATGTTGCCTGGTCTCTATTGAACTGGCCAATATTCAGCATGTGTTTTTAGGCTGTTGCTGTGGACAGTGAAACTGAAGTCTAGTAATTAAAAAAAAAAAAGTAGAGAGCGGGGTATGTGTTACGTGTGTGTGTGTGTGTGTGTGTATATGTGTGTATATATATATATATATATATATATATATATATATGTGTGTGTATATATATATATATATATATATATATATAAAATCACAGCGCCGGTGATTTCAGCCAGTCAGGTGACAGGTAACACAAACCTGGCAACCTGATTAGCTGAGAGGCAGGTCAGTGTTGGGGAAGCAATGTATTCGCTTCTCTAACACAACACTGTGTAAACAGCGAACGCACAGCATTGCGCCCACTGTTTATCCTTTTTAATCAGGATGCCTATTAGAGCCCACAGCTCTAATCGGGCGCTTCCAAAGAAACCCCGCCACTGTAAATCAGATGCCAGGCGCCCGACAAGGGGCAGGACACCAGAATAGCGGGCGGCAGTGGCGACAATAGATAGATTCATGCATCTATCTATCTGTGATAGAGCGGTGCAGGAGAGAGTGGGGCGGTGCTCCTGCTCCCTCTATGGACGCACTGCCACTGGGTTTGCTACTAAGGGCTGGCTCTGTAATGAATATAATTTCTAGTCCTGCAAATAAAATGTAAAGTTCTACTAAATAACTTTCAGAATAATTTTTAACAGGTTCCCATGTACATATTTTGATCAATGCTTTACTTTCAGATAATGTCAGTGAATTTTAGAAGGTAATACAAAAATAGGCATATTTTGTGTTCCTTCTCTATATATATATATATTCTTTATGTTTTGAATAACTATTCTCTTATACAAAGGAACATTAAACACACCTCTTACCCTTACTAATTCCAGTAATATGCCCTTTTACTTGTGTTTGATCAAGGTCATCTTGTTCAAGAGCTGTGACCCATGCCAAATGGTGTTCTACACATAGTACTGTGCATCCGTGTCTCTTACCTACATACTACCTCTTGGGGGGGGGGGGGGGGCGCATCTTTTAGGCCTCTAGGTTGTTTTCTTTTCAATTAGGGCCTGAAAATAGGTCACATGCAGCCCGCTGGTTCATAAGAGAATTGGGGGGCTGTCTAGAGCACAACACAGTCGCTTGGCTTGGTCACCCAATGATCTGAGATAAACAAGGGAGTGTAGATAGAACTGGAGTTCAGATTCATTTATTTAAATGCACACATCCTTTTAATGTGGGAGGTTTGTATGCCGAAGTATGAACATGAACGTTTAAAACCATGTGTTTAGCAGCCAACAAAATTACGTCTTTCAGAGATCCGCTTGGCTTCCATGAACCCTATATGAACTTTCACTCTTTTACCTTTACAACCAAGGAGGCGCAAAAATAGTGGATCTCCAGCATTTTAATGTCCCTTTCTTGTAATCAACAGAAAACCTCATTATTACTAGCACAAACTTTAACAGATTCTTTTATTGGAAAACATAATACTCCCCGAACCCCCCCCCCCCCCCCAACCCCCTTACACCCCTCCCTGTCCCAGAGTGCTTGGTTGAAAGCAAGCTGTTAGCAGAAATGAGTAATTATTGAAGCTCTAACAGGCAGCTTTCATTGCATTTGATTACAGCAGCCATATAATCACTTTTAAGGATGTTGTAATCACAGTAGCAGGGAATGGTTCGCTTGTTTCTTATTGTTTTCACTCAGGGTGGAGGTAGGGGGCCTGCGAGAAAACCAGTTTCACCAGCTCACTGCCATCTCGCCTGCAAAAGAATGAGACAGAAACACTGAATGCGGAAGATATTCAGGTAGCCAAATTATTAGCAGCCTCCCCTCCCTTACACAGAACAGCCTGACGGCTTCAGGAAATTGCTGTTATTCAATATGCAAGCCAAAGGTTTTTAATGACTGTTAGGAAGGGAAGAGCAAACAATTACAGCTTTTTTCATGAAAAGAAATAATCTAGTGGAGGCTAAACTGCGTAACACTGCTTACTAGGGGTGTTGTCACTGGTTAAATGAAAAGAACAGCTCGGCACAGGAAGTTAACAGGAATAAATTAGTTGGATCGAGCACAGAGAGAGGCAAAAAAAAAAATACTCATTAGTGTGATGTTATAGGCAACGTAAAAGCCTATCTTCAGTGCAATTAGGTAGACAAATGAATTGTACAATTGACTGATTCACACCTGCTAACAGCTGAGGGCTAAGCACAAATGTACAGAATCCACTCTTTACAGTTCATGCATACTTGCATAGTTTAATGGGAATTGCATTCCTAAATTATCCTCCATTCCTTCAGATTTTACTTTTGTTGAGGCACAAAATAGGTCATCATTTACTTCAACAGCATTGTGTTATCTGCATGATTTTTATTTCAGAGTGGATGAAAGCTGTTTATTCTGTTTACAAAGGAAGCTTTGCACTTTCACAGATTTTTTCCATACCAGCCTCTTTTATTTTATAATCTGTGTATTTTTTTTTTATGATGTTGCCATTAAAAGAAAATGGAACTTTCCCGAAAATGATTTTGCATATTTTTTATAGAAATGCGTGCTTTATTTATGAAAGTCTGATTGTGTGTATAAAATAGTGCTATCTATCTATCTATCTATCTATCTATCTATCTATCTATCTATCTATCTATCTATCTATCTATCTATCTATCTATCTATCTATCTATCTATCTATCTATCTATCATGTCTGTCTGTCTATCTAATCTATCTATCGTATTTAACGTATATCATGTCCATCAAATTATTCTCTGCAGCTATTACCTTTTGTACCACCACCCCCTCCCTTTAGAATGTAAGCTCTACGAGCAGGGCCCTACTGTACCTTATATATTGTACTGAGAAGTAAAGTATCTATTTGGGACTTTATATGAGGTAAAGACCATTTGGGTCATATAGTTCCATCCCTGTCTAATAAGACTACCATAAGGGGGAAGGGGGCAGGGGAAGGTTGGGATTTTATATAAAGCATGTAGTCTCCAGGGGCAACCAACTATCAATAGTATAATTTTTTAGAAAAAATACATTGAGTATTGAGCACTACATGCTTCATATAAAGTCCCAACCTTCCCCTGCCCCCTTCCCCCTTATGGTAGTCTTATGTATTGTACTGTAATTGTGTTGTCCCCCCTTATACATTGTAAAGCGATGCGTAAACTGTTGGCGCTATATAAATCGTGTATAATAATAATGTCTGTCTATCGTATCTATCTATCATGTTTGTCTATCATATCTATCGTATCTATAGTATCTGTAGCACTAACCCTCGAAGGAGCTGCTTGTTAGATTTGGGCTTACCGTTACCGTCTGTTCTCCTCATTGTACGTCTAGGGGTTCCCGTAGTAGATGGCCCAGTAACTTGAGAGACCGACAACAGATCCACTTGAATGGCTTTTATTTGCAAAATGTAGACAATGAACAGTCTCTTAAATTGGGATCAGAGGGTTGGAAAGGAAGTTCAGGTACTCTTAGTGTCAAAGTCAAAAATGTTAAAGAACTTGCTTACTTTGACTACATCCAGAGAATAGCCATTCACAACTGAATGATCACTCAGGTTGGACAGTCCCTCTCTCACAAGGCCTAGCAGCCAACAAGGTTCTTTACTCAAGAACAAGTCTCTGCCACAGATGTTGTTGCAGAACGTACAAGATAATGTCTCTGCCACAGACGTTGTAGAACACGTAGGGAAACTTTAGCTTGAAAACACTTGTAGGATACCTGGATCTTTCAGCCAGCTTGGCGACATCCACAAGACCGGATTCTCTCGGTTACTTCAGCCCTTCCAAGCTCTTACTAAGAAACTAACCCGTACGTGGTCGTCTTCTGAAGAGTCCTCCCTCTGGAATGCTTGAAGTCACTGGGTCTCTCCCGAACCGGAAACGACACCCAACCACCTCAGAACCCTTCTTTTAGTTTCCTTGCCTCAGGCTAGCCAGCCCCCAGACATCAAAGTCCAGTGGATCCGCACCCTAGGCCATAGCCTTCCCAGGGGCTGGTCAGGAGGACCAGGACCATGAAGTCAGTACATCATTCTGGACCGGAACCTCGAACCATGTGACGTCCACATCTTAAGTATCCTCTCCCAGAAAGCACAGCGAGAGCACCCCTCCCCCTGGGCTGGCTCGGAGAGAGAGTAACTTAAGCACCTAACCAGACCATAGTTCATGCCTGCCAGAAGAGGCAGTGCCCCCTGTGGCCAGGCTGAACATGTCACAGTCCAGTCAGACTGATGCTGAAGTCTAATTTAGATAATTGTACCCAAACCAAATGGCAGTTTAGGCAATTTTAACTTTTGAAAAAAATGAATAGCGCGTGCTCTTCAGGAGTCGCAGCTACACATCTATATATCGTGTCTATCCATCCATCGTGTCTATCCATCGTATCTATCCATTGTATGTATCTATCATATCATGTCTGTCTGTCTATCATATCCATCTATCGTATTTATTTATCTAATCTATCTAAAGTATCTATATATCATGTCTATCGTATCTATTGTGTCTATCGTATCTATCTATCTATCGTATCTATCTAATCTATGGTATCTATAGTATCTATATATCATGTCTGTCTGGCTAGCGTATCTATTGTGTCTATCGTATCTATCCATCTATTGTATCTATCATATCTATATATCATGTCTGTCTGTCGTATCTATCTATCTATCTATCTATCGTATTTATCTATTGTGTCTATCCATCTATCGTATCTATATATCATGTCTGTCTGTCTATCGTATCTATCTGTCATATCTATTGTAGCTATATATCATGTCTGTCTATCATATCTATCTATTGTGTCTGTCTGTTTAAATTCATGAAGATGACCTAAATCATAAACAAGTACTCTTAACCTACCTCTATGCTGCCTCTCCTCCTTTTTTTTTTTTTTTTCCTTATCCTCTTCCTGCCTTTTTGCTGCCTTGGCCCTTGCTCCGCATTACCATTTTCCAGGGTTTCCACACAATAAAGTACTAATGCTCATGATGGAGCACATGATGTCATTCAGCTCATCTCGCACATGCACTATAAGACATTACATTCTTCTGTTTAAGGAAAAAAAGCCTTCTTCCAAGATCTCGGGAGAAGGCTTTGTATTTTAAACAGATGAATGTAACATTCTATGGCACATATGCAAGATGAGCCGCATGACGTTATGCTCTACATCTCGCACATGCGCAGTGCAGCAATGCTGTGAAATGTCAGATTAGATACGAGACTTTCCTGATGGCACCGTTGAGACTGTCTGCACCCAGGGGGCATCAGTGTGGCAGGGAAGCCAGGGTGTGGACACAAGAAAGGTAAAGTCTGGTATACACAGGCTTAATATTGGCCGGTTCAACAGAAGCCAGACAATATTTGGCCTGTGTGTACACCAGCCTGTCCAACAGAAGCTGGTTTAAATGGTCTGCTTCTGACAAATGGACATACTGAAAAACCAGCATCCAATCGACATTCAATCAGCCCTGGCAGACGGTGTGTTCTGGCAGGGGGGGCAGTCATTGTACTATAATCGGATGGTAAGTACAGAGAGCTCCTTCCATGCTCCTCAGCTTTTTTTTTTTTCATTCAGCCCTCTGGGTTGAACTTAAAAAAAATGACAATGTGTACTAGGCTTTAGTAAGTTGAGAGAAAAACAAAACAAAAAACAGTGGTAGATGATTTCTCATCAACATGTAAAGATGCATGTTGATGTGAATTTTAGTAAAATAGGGGAAAGGTCCTCTTTGAGGCCTCTTGTACACAGGTGCCTGAGCCTATGAAGCATACATTTGGACATATTTTCTCTGCCCAGAAAACCAGAGTGCTGCATACAGCCACATGTAGACATGAATGGCTGTATCGTGCTTTACATGGATATACATTGGTGCTTGCAAAAACTTGAGTATATTGTGTTTAGGCAAGCACCAGTGTATTCCTCCAGTATCTATGGTGGCTGTGTGCAGCACCTGCCTTTCCGGGTGGGGAAAATACACACCAATTTACATTGCACAAGCTCAGGCACCTATGTGCAAGAGTCCTAAAATATAATGTTGGAAGAGTACAGATGTTCTTTAGGATTTCGGACAACGTAAAGCATAAAAATAGCTCATGGAGAGCTTTGCAGAGTAAAAAAAAAAAACATATTTCTGTGCGGAGGATTCATTGGTGTTGCATACAGCAGTGACCTGTACAAATGAATAACAGGATGCATCTGTATGCTGGTAAATGCAGAACCCTAAAGTACATGTATACAGGAATGTATTTAGGACACTGAGTGCAGACAGTCTATGTCCTGGGGCATATATCATAAATCTGTGTATATGCTGGGATTCATGTTTACCAGGGTTCAGACGCATCCTCTCATTGATCGCTGGGGTTTATAAATAAGTTTGTGTGTCAATGTATCAATTATACTCCCAAGCTGGAAGCACATTAAGGGGTTGATTTACTAAAACTGGAGAGTGCAAAATCTGGTGCAGCTGTGCGTGGTAGCCAATCAGCGTCTAACGTCAGCTCGTTCAATTAAGCTTTGACAAACGATTTTGCACTTTCCAATTTTAGTAAATCAATCTTTAGTGTACATGGTAAAAAAAATATATATGCATGTACATACACACCCACACACACGTTACACTATAAACATATGTGAGAACCAATATGCTAATAAAATATATAGTATAATACTATTAATATAGGGTACACTGTATATGAAAACATACAGTTTTGTGAGTCTGTAATTAATAAAGTCCAAAATTATCTGTACAAACAGACCAACCACAATGTCCAAAAACAAAACTACAGAAAAAAATTGTGCAAAATAACATCCAATTTGAAAGTGCATGTGAAGACCACTTCTAGGGAACATCTTACAAGTGCGCCCTAGTTACATCGGCCAATGAAGCCTTAGAGCAAATACCCAGGGATTTCAGATGGCAGCTGCAGATGGACATCCCATAAACATGTAAACCCTTTCAGTAGATGGTCAATGAGTGGTAAAAGCAGCTTCAGAACCAAGCCCAGCTTAAAAAAAAAGCCTCATAGTGTGCACCTTAAGCACATATATGCATCCGCATTTAAAAGCTAGAGTAACAGGCATAAAAAGTACCAAGTTGCCACCTCCTCTAACATTACAGTCCAGCGTGCAATCAAGCCACGCTATGGGGAGAACTGTAGGAGATGGGGGCTCACTCAAAACCTCACTTTCCTGGATCAGTTAAGCTATTCCCTACGCATTTCATCATTGGGACATGTTTTCCCCCATGCCACCTTAGGGCTCGTGCACACTACCATATAGGGGCCATACAGTGTTGGTAGCCTGCATAAATGCTTTCCCAGGACTCAAAGCTGCTACAAACATCCATCCATTGACATTGATTAGAAGATGGATATATGTGCTGGAGGTTCTCAACCCTGTCCACAAGTACCCCCAACATGCTATGTTTTTGGAATTTCTCTTAGATAAAATAGCTGTCCAAAATACCAAGCCATTGACTCTGATTTAAAGCACCTGTGCGAGATAAGTGAAAACCTGCAAACATAGCCTGTTGGGGGTACTTGAGGACAAGGTTGAGAACCACTGGTGTAAAGCACTCACAGTGATATATGTTCCAAATGCAGATAGTATGCATTCAGAGCATACATTCCAGTGGTGTAGAACTGTGTAAAGCCACATCTTTTAATTGATGTCTATGAACAGTTATGCATAGCAGCTGGCACTGCCAGGAAAGTGATTGCACAGACGCTGGACACTGTATGACCCCTATATGGCTATGTGCATGAGCTCCTAGGTAATTTACCACAAATACCTCAGATATAGCTTTCCGATTCATCTCTTTTGAGCTTGCAGTTGCGCCTGCACGCTGCAGCACAGGTATTGGAGGGAAATTAAAAGAAAACACACTGCTCAGCACATGGAAATCCGGGCAGCATAGAGGAGAACTGCGCTACATATGAGGTTTCATCTTCGGTATGCTGCCTAATAGGGCATGAGGGAACACCTATAGAGTTTTTCTTTAATATGAAAGTACACCTGGTAAAGTAAAACTGTCAGCCAATTTAAATTTGCAAATATCCTGCCCAAGAGCTGGCATCACTAGGTGTCAGATATATATTTTTTTAAGCATAAAAGCCTCTTCTGTGCACCCTTCTGATCTTTGACTAAAAGCTCAACTTCTGCGCCTTCTTGGCTAAAGCTGAAGTCTTGAAGCTACACTTTGCCATTTTCCTATCCGAAACCTGTATCCAAATGACCACTATATAGGTAAAGTAACAGTCTCTCATTTCTAAAGTTTACTTACGACCGTTTTTGCAGAGGAGGGCTAGCACTAAAAGAAATATACAGACACGAGACTAGCGCGAGAACATTGTAAAAATCATTGTCATTTGAATTCACTTGGTTACAATGATCTAATAATTATTATTAATAATAATATTCAAATGTAACTAGTGTTCAGCAAATAGAGCCACAATGATGTAAAAGAAAACCGCTGAACCATGTAGTGTGCTACCTTGGCATTTATTCCAATTATATAACGTTACATTACAACTTGTATAGCATTCATATTTTCTACTCATTGGCTCACTGCTTTCCTCCCAGCCATAATTATACAGTGCCCCACTAGTATAACCCTAAGGCCTGATTCACGCCTATGCGTTTTTTGTGTATTTTTTGCATTTTGCAGATTTGCACTACAGAACGTGTTCCATATGAAACTGTTAAATGGACTGTAGTGCGAATCAGGCCTAATACTTTACCTCATTGGCTGGATACCATCCTGCAGCCTGAGTTTAACAGTCCTCTCTTGGTGTAGCAGTCATACTTTCTTTGCATTGTCTAAATGCAGTCCCACAGCCAGAATCAGACATCCAACTACTATAGTGGTAATATATTTTGGCATCACTCTTTCTAGCCAGAATCCGACAACCCTCTATTGGTGCATTGTTTCTCAACCTGTATTACCTAAAAGCCAAATTAAATCTATTAGTCAGCATGCTTCTATTGTTAAATTAATAAGCAACTTCATTTTAATTAACTTACTGTCAACCAGTAAATGTTTTTGTCAATAAATATTGAAATGGCAGAAGAGAAGGAGAATTAAAGTGATTAGTTTGTATGTCTGTTGGACAAAGAAACATAAAAAGCGTAAAAACGACACAACAGGCAATATGCTGTTATCAATTCGGATCTTCATGTTTTAGGTTTTAACTAAGAATATTTTTTTTAAATAACATTCATCAACCTTTAAGCTTGTTGGTTTGTTTTTCTGTCATCTCGAGTTGTCCTTCAAATTTTTAAATAGGACTGATGTGGTCCCATTCACACATCACTGCATGTTATAGCTTGCATGGTAACACACACAAAAGGTATGAAAGTGTCCTTATAGTTTTCCTTTGAAACATACACTAGACTGCAGTGCATAAATGTATTCCAACCATATAGAAAAGAATTGAATTTCTACTTAAAATGCATATGCAGTACAATTTTAAATTTCAGTTCAGGAAAATAGATGAAGATAGAAGTGTGAATAGGCACCAAAACAGGACCTACAAAGGCAATATGTCAATATAGCAAACCTGTCTAACTCACTTTGCTTGTATTTCTTTTATTTTTTTTATTTCTGTGGAAACCTGTACATCTTTGCTATACACTGGTTCAGTTCCAAGTACATTCAGTTTGATGATGTGGATGAGGTGCCTTCTGCACCAGATCTAGTGTGTGACCCAGAAGGTATGTGGTGCCTACTTCCACAGAAGGATAACGTCTCAAATAAGCTCACTTGTGTCTTTAAGGGGAATCTTAGTCTAGTATATATTTTCTTTATTATGTTACAACATGTTTCCAAGCACAGAAGTCTGTTAGAGACCTTGTTTAGGCTGGGTTCACACTTAAATTTGCGACTGACAGCAGGGGTCCGGTGTGTCCCTGTTCTCCATTTCAGGGATGAATCAGGTCCGAATTTTTGCCTGCATTCAAACCTGAAACGGAGCCAAAGACATACAGGACCCCTGTGCAATTTGCTCTGCAGCCACCCCAAAGATGTGTGAACCAGCTCCATTGAGAGCTGGTCACAATCTCCTGTCATGCGAATTGGATGCCGAGAAACCGGCATCCAATTCGCATCAGTGTGAACCCAGCCTTGGGTAGCTCACAGTGAGGAGAGGAGGAGAACAGGAAAGACCTATGATCATGGCCATTTCAAACAAGCCTGCAGGATACGCAAGTAAGTTGAAAGCTGCAACTGAAAACAGTGGTGTCAGCATCCTTACTACGCAGTGTGGTAGGTAGGAGTATGTAAACACAAGAGTGACTTAGTTCACCTACAGCATATTTATTTTGAATCTGTTTATCGACTTGCTAGGAATATCTAAAGCCTCATACACACGATAGGACTTTGTACAAACTTTCCCTTGGATTTTTGTACAAAGGGAGTCGGCCCTGAACTTGTAAGGCATACACACAGCAGGACTTTTTCAGCCAACTTTCACCAAATCACGTGGTTTTTCTGCTCTTTACCGCCATCTTTGGTCAACTTTTGTATTGTTGTCTGATCTTTTGCATTGGTTCTGAGCATGCCCGTTTGTACTTTGTACAAAAGTCCTATGGTTTTCTGTACACACGATCAGACTTTGCTCCATTGGACTTTTGTTGCCAGTAAGTTTGTCCGTTCGCACAGCCAACAAAAATCTGATGAACACCAAAAAAGTTTGTCCGATGGAGCGTACACACGGTCGGATGTTGCTCCAAAACAGCTAATTTGCATGTTTGTTGTCAAAAAGTCTGATCGTGTGTATGGGCCTTTAGACACGATGCAAACCCAATTTTTAGATGCTAATAATTTAGAATAGTGCACACTTCTTTAAACAATAGGGGATGGTGAGCATGTAAGAAATGTGTGATATTTATTATTTTCTACTTGCAATTAAAGATGCCCTATCTGGTCTTTGCAAAAATCAGTTGGGCACTGGCCCCTTCAGTAGTCCATGTCTCCTATTTCCATTTTACCCCTACAGCCTTTATCAGCCTCGTAGGCATTCAGCAATGTCAGATGTAATTTTACCCCTGCAGCATTACATGTTTCCAACCTCTGAGCCCTATAACAATGTGGGGCTTGGCAGAGGCTGCAATGCTAGAGTGCAAGAGAGATAGTAGACACAGGTGTCCAAAAAGTTGAGTATGCCAACTTTTCTATTGCAGGGGAGTTCCGGTTTGATTTCTGCAGAGACCGGAAGGGTATTTTTAAAGAATTCTACAGAATTGTTTTTCTATTGAGACAGCCCAAGAGGACATCCTTCCATAAACTAGCAGGTTTGCCATTTTGACCTGGAGACATAAACTGCAGACAGGTATCTCAAACAACCAATTTAACTCGGGGAGGACAAAAGTCATTGATTGAGGTTTTACCTGAGATCCTTTGGACGTACCATCTCATGGTTATTGGAACCTTAAGGAAAGATTAAACACTCTATTAACACACATCATTCTAAGACCGCAACAAGAAAATGTTAACGTGCAAACCAGGCAATAACTGAAAGGTAATGGCATGTGCAATAGTGTGAAGTATAGCATATACATACTCATTTATCTTGTCTTAGAAAAGTTGTAAAGCACATAGCCCAAAATAAGCTTCTCCATGGTAATGTATGGTATGTTGAATTAAAAGAGCCATCTTACCCACACAGGCATTTTGCCCTTGTATTGGTATATACTAGAGCTTTATTGCATTTTCTCTGTATTTCTTTTTATCATTTAAAACTGGACATTTGCTACCAAACACCCACTTAGCCCTAGCACATGGATCTAAAAGACAGATGTTAAAGCTGGTCCATTTAAGAGGAGTAGATGAGATGATTTAAGATTTGTAATAAGGTTATATCATATTATCTATGACTGCATTTAAACATGCAGAAAAATATTAGAGTATTCAGATAGTATGTCCTGAAGGATGGATTTGTTGCTCTGTTTTTTTATAACAGTGATAACAAAAATACTTGCGTACCTCTGTTATTCATAATGTGACTTGCTATGAATGGGTGTTTGAAGCCAATAATGTAATAGCCATAAATGCATTTTGTGCATTTAGAATATTTTAGGGGTATTTAGAGGAATTTTAACATTTTCTGCATCATTTAAAGAAAACCAGAAGGTGTTTCTGATACAGACCAGGCTATTGTCTTTACTTTACCCTTGAATGGATATCTATTCTGAGATAAAAAAAGATAGGTATTTTGGGTTAATCAGCCATGAAAGACATAGAGCCCCATCAGGAAATACTATTCTCTTTTGACTAATGAGGCACAATTCAAATTTAGGAGACAGATACACACTAAGTAGGTAATTACATAACAAATTAGAGGAAATGCATGGTCCACAGACAACACCTCCCAACACATGGCTTTTCTTTTTGTGCTACCTTATGACAAAGGGTATAGAATTGCCTTTATATTGAACAATCTTCTGAAGTACATCTTCACCATTTATGTGACATCAATGTGTTTACCAATGTTTTTGTCATTATTTAAAAAATTGGTAAATGAATGGTTTATGCCATGGAACCATTTATTAAAAAAATAAATAAACAAAAGAATTGAACAGAATAAAGTTATTTGCCTAAAGTTTTACCAACAATCAATTTGTGAAAACCATGCTGCCGTACAAACCAACTAAATGTTGGTGCTTTTGAAGCAAAATAGTTATTATGATAGCCAGGCAACTAGTATTTTCTGCATGAATTTTTGTAGAGTGCAGAGAGGCTAAAACCTCTGGCTGTTTCCTTTGACCCACAGGCCAGATTTGCTTCTCAACTTGGTGTTCTAAAGTGGATGTAAATCTCTCCAAAACAATTTTCTCCTACCACCCATTTTTCCCCTACCACCCGTTCAGGTGACCGCTATAAGATATGGATTTGCTGTTACTTTCTCTCCCAGTGAAGTATGGGGGACATGAACCACAATATAAAAAGGTTATAACCCTTTAATACTCCTATCCAAAGTTTGGAATTTAGTTGTATACTTAACAATGGCAGACTCTGTTTCTTTGATAATAGGCTTCCTTTAAAGAGTTAAGTCTGGTACACACTAATGCCGCGTACACACGACCGGACTTTCTGGCAGATTCAGTCCGTCGGACAATCTGATCATGTGTTGGCTAATCTGATCGTTTTTCAGGAAAACCGTTCGTCTGTATGCTGGTCTGAGGGACCAAATACGATGCA
Organism: Lithobates pipiens; assembly: GCF_037356315.1. Taxonomy (NCBI): domain Eukaryota; kingdom Metazoa; phylum Chordata; class Amphibia; order Anura; family Ranidae; genus Lithobates; species Lithobates pipiens. Next base: position 241,970,576 of record NW_027507785.1, read on the forward strand.
GGGGAAGGTATTGGCTACTGGCTATTGAACTTCCTTTTTTAGTCCTGTCTTATGTCATCACGTTCAAAATGAACGGACTTTTGGTAGCTGCTTTTCCAGCATGCCCATCCGACAGAAACCGACCGAACAGCTGATATACACAGGCCAAATGCCGGCTTTTTTTTTTTTTACCGGCCGCTGTCTCCCAACATTTGGCCCATGTGTACGGGGCCTACGTCCACTTTTGCAGAGGAGTAATAATCCCCTCTGTGTGATCTATGTGCAAGGATTTTAACAAACTTTAAACTTTAGGATTTCTTACCTTTTTCTGCTCTGAAGGAATAGCTCTTAAATCATGCCATGATCAGGATGGATTCTGAATGGAAGGGGCTATATAACCTATATGTACCTGAATTAAATAATTTATTATAAGTCAGCTGATGCTCTTGCAGGGTTCTGATAAAAGTTGCCTGGTCAGCATTCCTTTTAGAAGTAATTAACCCTTAAGTGGGGGTACACAGTGAGAAAATCGGAAGAAAAATTCTGTATGAGGAATGATTGTTCGATTTTCGTATAGTGTGTACACAACTTTTAATATTTGATTCAGACTTTCCAAACAAAAATTTCCAAAGGGACAAACTCCAAAATGTTTCTCATACATGAACAGAAATAACAATTTTCATTTATTGTGTACTGTTTTTGTATAAGAAAAATCAGAATACGAATGACTGCATGATCGGAAACAAACAAAAATAAGTCAAATAAAAAATAAAAAAAACCTTTGTCATTAGAGAGTTTTCATTCATTACTACCATCATTGGTTTCGACTTGCTGTGAAACATCAAAGAAAAACGATCATTCCCCTGATTTATTTATTTATTTAATTTTTTATAGTGCGTACCCAGCTTTAGAGAGTATCTCACCAAAAATCACCATTTCTGTTGCAGAGGATGCCTAAAACCTGACTTTTATCTTAGACCCCTTTCACACTGAGTCGCTTCGGGTGTCAGCGGTAAATCGGCGCTATTTTTAGTGCTGCTTTACCGTTATTTTAGCGACGGTATTCGACTGCTAGCAGGGTGGTTTTAACCCCCTGTTAGCAGCCGAGAAGGGGTTAAATCCGCCTGCAAAATTCTGCTGCAGCGGCACTTTGCATGATATAGCCGCCCCACTGTTTTCAATAGGCAGGAGCAGTGTAGGAGTGGTGAAAGAAGCTGCTGGCAGGACTTTTTCTGACGCCCTGGCAGCGCAGCGCCCCAGTGTGAAAGCACTCTGGCTTTCACACTGGGTTTGCAGCTGAGGCTTTTTTCAGGTGATATGTAGGTGCTATTTTTAGTGCTGTAGCACCTGAAAAATGTCTCCAGTGTGAAAGGGGTCTTAGTGCAGAGTTATTCACACAAGCGGGGAATGACATTCCTGGGGTTTTCTGTACACCAACTGTGTACAAAACACCTCTAGGTGACCATATTGCATCTGAAGCAATTATATATACTATATTTATTATGATTATTATTTTTATTTATTTTTCCATGGAAGTGCAGTTAGCCTTTAGTATGAATAAATGTCCTTTCCATAGGTTACCTGAGCAGGGTCCCAGACAATGATCAGGTAATTCTTTGACTACTAAAATCAACATACTAAAAAAGCAAAAAATGGGGAATTATTTGTGAATGTCTTGTATATCCGAATATGTGTCGCCTATACCAATTATTACGCATGCAAGCCTGAATGCATTTTGAAGGCATCTATTCTCTTTCAACCCAAAACACATGACAATATGTGGTATTAGGCCCGGTTCACACTGATACAACATGGGATCTGTGAGAGCACAAGTCGCATAACATGTCAAATTAAATGTTTCCCTATGAGAGCCATCTTAACTGATCCTACACACGTCGCTCTGACTTTAGAAAAGGTTCCTGCACTACTTTGGTCTGACTTTGATATGACTTTAACACCATAGAGTGTAAAAAGTCACATTAAGTCGGATCAAAGTTGGACTGAAATTGCAGGGTAAGGTCAGATCGGAAATCAGGCGACTTTCATGTTGAACCTATGCTTAGTCTATATTTTGACCAATATGTAAGCACCCTTAATTTAACGTGAGGAGCGACATTTTAAAACCCATGTTCTTGCCAACTAGGACAATAGAACATTTCCAGGATAGCTGATCCCACTGTAGCCTTTTTATTTCAAGGCTTTGCCTATAATTGTGGGCTTAACATAAAGTTGAGGGAAACTGTAAGATCTTTTTTTGGTCTTAATTGTAAATACAAGAGAAGACCAAACCAGACTGACAGATATGAAGAATAACCAGTGGTTGCAGCTTCACCCTACACCTTTCACAGTGCTACCACTGACAAATATGAGTGACATCTATTTTCATTAAAAATATTATCTGAAAGTCTGGCTTGTTATAGATTTACATGTAGAAGACTAAAATCTAAATACCAGACACTATGGAATGGGTACATATTGAGATAAACCCAGGTGGTGCCAAATATGCCACTGAAGCTAATGGTTCAAGTGACAAGGAAATGATCAATGACTCAGCTCAGCAGACTGGTCCTGAAAAAGTCCTAATGAATAATGACCCTTGTTTTTTTTCATACAAAAATCATTAGGCGTGTTAGTGCTTGTGGGGCTGTGATAGGTTCCTGAAACTTTAGTGAATACATTGAAGCTAGAGATGAGCAATACTTTCCAGACTCGTATGTAATCCATTAAAAGGAACCAAATGGGATCCAGGGGTATTATTCTTCTATTGCTAGCCATTTAAAGACCTAATCTATGATGATTTCCAATAGAATCCAGGGTACATCTGGATGTGTAGATGGTTTTCCTTCTCTAATTCAAGCAATTACTTAGAGCTCAAGACAGTTAATTCTCTAATAGTTTTCATGTTACATGTAAAAGAGAGTGGCTAAATGTACACAATCTTTTTTACAATGCCATATATTGCTCTGGTAGCCATAGATCCCATCAAGGAACTGCATTTTTTCCAACATTATTTTAACTTTTTTATTGAAATGTTTCATTTGAAACTATGAGAAAAGTACAAATTGCAATGTATGATGCAATCTCTCACTAGCATTGAGGCTGGGTTCACACCATCGCCACATGCGGCTCACAGCAGGAGTCCGGTGCGTCCTCGTTCACCGTTTCAGGTCTGATTTCAGCCTGAATTGACCTGAAACTGACCAAAAGACGCACAAGGCTCCTGTGTAAATTCGCACAGGAGCTGCAACGGAGATATGTGAACCAACTCCATAGAGAGTCGGTTCATCAAAATCTCCTGCTACTGCAAACTGGATGTGGGGAACCCACATCCAATTCACAATGGTGTGAACCCAGCTTGAAACAGTCTGGGTTTTTTTTTTTTTTAAACCTCTTGTAATTTTGATTCATTACCCATTGATCCTGCCAGTAAGTGCTTTTTTCAGCTTTTTAACAGACCAAGCTGTCCAGTAAAATAGCAGTTAAAGGGTTGGGACAAACCATTTAACACTGATAGGGGTGCTTACAATAGTTAGCTTAAAGCTTTTGTTCCAAAAGAAATAAAATGCTTCTGTAACTACTTAAAATATATTAGCTGGATATTGCTCCTCGAGTAAATGTATCTACCTCAAAGCAGTATTAAACCCGAAAGCAAACATTTATTATCGGTGCTGGTGCAAGCATTTTTTGACACCCTAGGCAAAACCTAATTTTTCTGCCCCGCCCCTGACTCCACCCCATTTGCCCTGCCCATGTTTGTACAGGGATACTTTCTCACCTCCTTGCCAACATTAACTTAATTAGTGGGGCAGTATGTAGTGGGGGCAGTATGTATTGAGGGCAGTATTTTCTGGGACAGTATGTAGTGGGGGCAGTATATAGTGAGGGCAGTATGTACTGGGGGAAGCTTTATAGACAGAAGGAACTTCTGCAGGGGAAAACTTCAGTCACTCACCTCATGAATACAGGTGAAGATACCCGGGGCTGCCATCTAAGTTCCTCCTCCCAGTGCAGTGCATTTTTAGCCAGAGAGGACACCAATGTATGTGGGAGTCAGCCACACCCCCACCCTGCCCACCATCTCAATCAGCCCCAGGAGAATCTACAGACTTCTGAGAGAGTCCTTACAGGCTGCCAGCCCTATGAGGCTAATTGCCAGGTACTGCATCTGGCTAAAAAGTAAGAGGCTGCTCCTGCCAGACCCCTTTTGCGACCGGAGCGGAGTACTAAGCACCCATCCGGCGCCGCTTAAGGGGAGGGGGGAAATCTGCCTGCTCATTCTCCCTGCCCAGCAACTCTGTACCAGCAGCCAGCCAGATAGCTTAGAGAATGTTGTAAAAATGCAATTTGCAATTTGTATAGATAGGTATTATCTCTATGCAAGGAAAATAAAATTCCCTTGCAAAGTGCTACTTCTCTTGCAAAGTGAACATAGTATTTGCTTTTAGTAAATCAATTCCATAGTAATGCATAGGAAACTGAGGCGTAAAGTCTGTTTTTTTTGTTTAGCTTAAAGCATTCTATGCATTAAGCTAAAAATCCCTTCTGTGTGTAGTAGCCTCCCCAGCACCCCCCTAATTACTTACCTGAGCCCCATCTCTCTCTAGCGATGTCCACAAGTGTCTAAGCCACCCAGGAACTCCTCCTGATTGGCTAACACACAGCAGTGACACTATCAGCTTCCATGGCTGTTGCTCAAATTCAATTAGCCAACCAGGGGAGAGAGGGGGCGGGGCCGGGTCAGGGCCCAGTGTCTGAATGGATACATGGAGCTCTGACTCGGCTCAGGTGCCCGCATAGAGAGCTGCTGGCTGAAGGGGCACTCAATAGAAGGGAGGGGCCATGAGCAGCAAAGAGGGACCATAAAAGAGGAGGATCTTCTGTCCAAAACCAGCTGCATAGAGGAGGTAAGTATAACAAGTTTGTTATTTCATTTTTTAAACAAGACTTTACAATCACTTTAATTCTTGCACCATCCCACCAATACCTTACGGATATATAAAATATTTAATAAGGCTTAATAAAACCTGCTGTAATCTAGTGAAGCTATGCAGGTTTGACATATAACCTCTCTCTCTCTGTTTGAACCTAAAATCTGTGGGTACAAGTTATGGTGGCTTTGAAAAACGCTTAATTTTTAAATTCAGCATTTTCTCTGTTTTTAAACCTTCAGAAAGAGTGAATTAAAACTCGGTAGCCAGAGATGAAATGATGTGAACAGTTTAAATCCGCCCTTGAGAACAGTAACAAGTCCACAGGTGCGCTGGGTGTGCGTTCATCCTTGAGTTGGGAATACAGCTCACCCATCACAATCATTACCCATGAACAAGGCTGTATTTAGACTATTGGTGTCATCAGTATCCCAAGGGGTTGTAAACATGTCAGGAACAGGGGTAGGAAGGCGAGAATCAGTGAAGTGTAACATTGAGCTGCTCTAGAGATTTCCGTAACTCTTTCAGCTCTGACTCTGATAAGTAAACTGAAGACCACTTTTTTTTTTATTTTATTTTTTTTATTTGCTTTGTAGCTTTCTTAAAAGAAAAAAAAAAACGTATTTTTTGAACTATTAAATTAATAATTGAAAATCCATGAAAACAGTTCTTTAGTAGGTAATTTAAATGTAAATCTGTAAAGGGCTATAGATCATATCTAGATAACATTTCCACCAAGCACAGTTGGGTTGTAAAATAGGCACAATGTAATTTTAAGACAACAGTCTTGTAGAACATCCTGACCTCACAGAGGTTGGTATAGTTCCTTAGATTAAAAAAATTATTTCCTTAATACCTAGAAATTTGGATACAGATAGCTAAAAAAGTATCCACAAAACTTTTTTTGAAATCCATTTATGATTGCTGTCATTAATACTCTGCGTTTAAAGCAATTTGCAGCGCAAAGTGAATATGAACCCAAGAACAAAAAATCTATTTTATATTCGCTTAGTTGTGGTGGCTTTGTTAGCTTTATTTTTTCCTTTTTTTTCACCTGCTGATCCTGTTACACGCTTCCTGTTTTAGCCCCTGTACACACGGTCGGACATTCTGCCAACCAAATCCGTTGGATTTTGTCCGACGGATTTTGTCCGACGGATTGTGTCCGAAACTGTTGCATACACACGGTCGGACCAAGTTGTCGGAAAATCCGATCGTTCAGAACATGATGACGTTATTTCGTTACCACGGGACTACGTCCACGCTAGTAGCCAATGGCTTTGGTGTAGGAATTTGATCTGAGCATGCGTGGCACTTTGTCCAATCAAAATTCTCTACACATGATCGGAGTATGTCCGATCGGACCAGTTTGTCGGAAAATATTTCCTACAAGATGGAAAAATGGGTCCGACGGATATTCCGACGTAAACAGTCCGATGCATACCACACACAGTCGGATCATCCGACAAAACGGTCCGATAGGACACATTCCGGCGGAATCTCCGACCATGTGTACAAGGGCCTAGAGTGGCTACAGTATCTTACAAAAGTGAGTACACCCCTTACATTTTTGTAAATATTTTATTATATCTCTTCATTTGACAACACTGAAGAAATTACACTTTGCTAAAATGTAAAGTAGTGAGTGTACAGCTTGTATAACAGTGTAAATTTGCTGTCCCCTCAAAATAACTCAACTCTCAGTCATTAATGTCGAAACCGCTGGCAACAAAAGTGAGTACACCCCATAAGTGAAAATTTCCAATTAGCCATTTTCCCTCCCCGTGTCATGTGACACGTTAATGTTACAAGGTCTCGGGTGTGAAGAGGGGAGCAGGTGTGTTAAATTTGGTATTATCGCTCTCACTCTCTCATACTGGTCACTGGAAGTTCAACATGGTACCTTATAGCAAAGAACTCTCTGAGGATCTGAAAAAAAGAATTGTTGCTCTACATAAAGATGGCCTAGGCCAGTGATTGTGAACCTTGGCACCCCAGATGTTTTGGCACTACATTTCCCATGATGCTAATGCACTCTGCAGTGTAGTGGAGCATCATGGGAATGTAGTTCCAAAACATCAGGGGTGCCAAGGTTCGCCATCACTGGCCTAGGCTATAAGAAGATTGCCAAGATCCTGAAACTGAGCTGCAGCATGGTGGCCAAGACCATATAATGGTTTAACAGGACAGGTTCTACTCAGATCAGGCCTCACCATGGTCGACCAAAGAAGTTGAGTGCACGTGCTCAGCATCATATCCAGAGGTTGTCTTTAGGAAATAAACGTATGAGTGCTGCCAGCATTGCTGCTGATGTTGAAGGGGTGGGGGGGGGGGGGGGATCAGCCTGCCAGTGCTCAGACCATATGCCACACACTGCATCAAATTGGGCTGTCATCCCAGAAGGAAGCATTCTAAAGATGATGCACAAGAAAGCCTGCAAGAAGTTTGCTGAAGACAAGCAGATTAAGGACATGGATTACTGGAACCATGTCCTGTGGTCTGATGAGGCCAAGATAAACTTAGATGGCTCAGATGGTGTCAAGTGTGTGGGGCAGCAACCAGGTGAGGATTACAAAGACAAGTGTGTCTTACCTTCAGTCAAGCATGGTGGTGGGATTTTCATGGTCTGGGACTGCATGAGTGCTGCCGGCACTGGGGGAGCTACAGTTCATTGAGGGAACCATGAATGCCAACATGTTCTGTGGCATACTGAACCAGAGCATGATCCCTTCCCTTTGAAGATTGGGCTGCAGGGCAGTAATCCAACATAACGACCCTAAACACACCTCCAAGATGACCACTTCCTTGCTAAAGAAGCTGAGGATAATGGTGATGGACTGGCCAAGCATGTTTCCAGACCTAAACCCTACTGAGCATCCTCAAATGGAAGGTGGCAGAACACAAGGTCTCCAACATCCACCAGTTCCATGATGTCATCCTGTAGGAATGGAAGAGTATTTCAGTGGCAACCTGTGAAGCTTTGGTGAACTCCATGCCCAACCGTGCTGGAAAATAATGGTGGCCACACAAAATATTGGGCACAATTTGGACATTCTCACTTAGGAGTGCACTCGCTTTTGTTGCCAGCTGTTTAGACATTAATGGCTGTGAGTTTATTTTGAGGGGTCAGCAAATTGACACTGTTATACAAGCTGTACGCTCACTACTTTACATTGTAGCAAAGTGTAATTTGTTCAGTGTTGTCACATAAAAAGTATAATAAAATATTTACAAAAATTTGAGGGGTGTACTCACTTTTGTGAGATACTGTACATAGTTACATCAGTTCAAGCTGCACCAATGAACCAATGTAAAATTATCCAAATCTGGAATTCTTATTTAAGTTCTTTAGGCCCCAGTAAAGACTGCTATTGTAGATTTGATCACAGTTGACTTGAACTACATGACTTCTTTAAAAATGAACTTGAGAAGAAAAAGCAACATTTGGCAATTTTTTAAAACCCTTAACTAAACCATATTGAGTTTTCCTGTAGTGTTTTTCTTTTTTTTTTTTTTAATTAAGCACTGAAAAAAGCAGGTAGAAAGCCATATTTCTTTTCCACAGCAGAATCCGCTCGGTTCTGTTTTTTATTTATCTCTCTGTGTGAATGTTTACATCTGTTAAGCGTGCTTCCAGGAATGCTGGTTCCCCATTTTCTGAGGTAATGTTGTTTTCATTTGCCCTGAATGATATGCTTTCAACATCGTACCTTAAGGAAGTCTTGCACAAAATGTCAAGGGTGCCATAACTAGCAGGGAATGTGTTCTGCCAATAATTTTGCTTGGAGTAATGAGACAGGCCAGCACAGCCTAAATTCTCCAAGCAAATAAACATGTAGCTGTTAATCTCCAGCATCAGGTCTCTGCCCCCCCCCTTTTTTTTCTTCTTCTTTAAGCGGACCTGTATATTAATTTGTTATTCTAGCACAGTAAATTGGGTAGTAATTTATCCTATACCCCTGATGCTAATTTACATTTAATTTAATGCCCCTTACTGTCATTAGAGACGAAAGCATAATCCAGCAGGTCTGGCCAGCAGCTGGCTGCTTGGGTATAATGAGGGATGGCGTTCGGAAACAGCTGTATAGCAGACGGTTGTGCGTACCTGCAGTGATACGTCTACCTGCCTTCTGGTTTCTGAGGGGTTAATTTCACAGGAGATTATCACTTTGTATTTATCGTTTACAGATTTGTGTAATTCATTACACTGCAGTTTTAACATGCTGTTAATATGTAGTTAAGTTTATCTATCTCATGTTAAATGTTGGCGAGTGAGTAGCGAGGTAATTAATTGTTAGTCTGAAGATTAGCTCACAACAGAGCAGTTATGTTTTGAAGGAATCAAAGCGCTGAGTACTCAATGTTTTTGTTAAAGGGAACATTTACCGTTTTGTATGTATTATGCTTTGTCATTAGAAAATCTTTTTTTTTATACTGTAAATATTAAATATTTTCCTTGACTGTATATACCTATTAGCAGCAAGCAGTGGTGTTCTAGACTTACTGGGATAATCTAAAGGCTTTGCAGAAAGTCTATAATTTGAGCTTGAGCTATTGACTTCTGTAAAAAAAAAAAAAAAAAAAAAAAATCATCCTTTTCCTCATTTCTTTCTTCTGTCTCCGCTCTGTACAGCATTTTTAAATGTAGTAAAAGCTCTGCACTCAGTACTGGGTTTCATAATGGATTGATGGAAAAGCAAACAGCATCTTCTCTGTGTTTGCTATTTACTTTTATATTGATGCATTTGCAAGTAAGACTGAGTGCAGAGTAGACTTGTCCACGGCGGGAAATTTAGTTTAGTTTTTATTCGGAAAATACAATTCTGTTCTGTTTTATTTGTTATGTTACGTTAATTCGTTTTTGGATAATTCGCTATTTCTGTACAGTATAAATATTCGTTATAACGAATGAATTAATTTTTTTGTTTAATTTCACTTTTAAATAATTCGTTATTCGTGTATATATATTTGTGATAATGAATTGTAATTCTGAAAGTCATTTGTTTGTTGAATCCATTAACACGCATACACAATGACAATGTCTCTTCTGCATCTCAAATCTCATCTCCATCTCAAAACTCATCTCCTTCTCAAATGCAATTCAACACCCTTCTCGGGAATGCACTCTGCCAATTTTAATCCAACCTTCAGCACAAAATTAACCAGCCGATTGGGCTGTAAGATTTACTCTAACGAATTAACGAATCATGCCAAATAAATTGGTTATTTTCGCTATTTCTTTTGTATTAGTTGAAATAAAAAAAAAATCTTCAGTTATTCGGATGCAAAATTTGGCCGAAATTTCAATTTGTTGTGAAACGTATTGTACATCTCTAGTGCAGAGCATTTACTATTTAGCTCTAAATGTCATGCATAAGTCTCCTTTTGCAACAGTGTTTCCTAAAGAATCAAACAGAGAAGGTTAGGCAGGTATGCATTTTGCTCATATACAGTACCCGTACAGCATTATACAGGCTTTCAATTAAAGAAGCACAGTTTGAAAACAAAATGCTTCTCGCTTTTTAGAAATCTTTGAATGCTATGTGACACTAATGTCATGTAAGCATACTGGATTAAATTTTTATTTGTAAAATAAAGATTGCATCTATATAGTAAAACATTGAAAACTTTTGCTTGAAATCTTAAAATCTCAAAATACAAATACAAAAAATAACCCAAGGATGTATAAGCTCTAATGAGCAGGGCCCTCCGATTCCTCCTGTATTGAATTGTATTGTAACTGTACTGTCTGCCCCCATGTTGTAAAGCGCTGCGTAAACTGTTGCAGCTATATAAATCCTGTATAATAATAATAATAATATTTGTTTCCTTTTAAAGAAAAATTGTGAATTAAAATGGTTTCCTCATAGAATGTATAAATGTACAGTAATAGGTGATGAAAAAATAAATACCTGACCTAATCTGCAGTTTTTTGTTGTGGCAGCAAAGATGGTCAGCCTGCCTTTTTTTGTAACTGCCTGCAAAGCTGAACATTCTGTAATAGTATTTGGGAGCAATAACATTGAGCAAGGAAATTTGCCAACAGCGGAAACTGCCACTGTGTCCATTTTGTAAGTGGCAGCAAAGCTGAGACTTGTTTAACTGTTGATATTTTTTATTCAGAAAACACATAGTGGAGTCTTGTTGCAATTTGATATTCATACTCAACTACGCTACCAGATCGTTGGCAGAGGACACCGCCAGACTGCCTTTTTGGCACAGCTTTTTAAATTATTAAAAAATGTGCAAAACTCTCTGCTGTAATGCTTGACTTTTTCCCAGAGACTTTGCTGAAACCAGTAGGCTTAGCTAGCAGCTTCTGATAAAACCACCACCTGCACCGTTTCCATTTGTATGGTCTGAACCCTAGCAAATGCTATACTGCTTGGTCTGATTCACAGCATGACCTCTATCCAGTACAATAGCTGGTACAACTGTAACATCAAAAGATAAAAGCATTCACAAACCACTGTGAAAAGGGAGTGTAGTGTCACTGATCAGGACTGTTGGTGTAATGCTGAAGTTTTGACTTAAGACATAGCATCAGCTAATACCACCAGACTTTGTTCTGATTATACCTGGTTGTGTTTAGCCAACTGGATTTTTAGACAGTACAGTTTTTCCTTCAGAATGCAGGATAACACCAGAAAATTGTGTGCCTTGCCCTTGCCTACATTTATTTTCCTGTGATACTGATTGTCATGTTTTCCAGTTTGTGTTCTTTGCTCACCCTCTTGGCTTCCATCTTGCTTAGAAGTGTTATTCTTTTTGGTGACATTGGCATGACCAAATTCCTGCATGCTTGTAGGGCAGGTCATGGTGTGACAGGGTGATTGTCATGTCCTCCAGGTTTCCCTCCTTGTTGGGCACCAAGCAAGGGTTACATTTGAGGCCTACCCCGGGTGGATTCTTCATGGCTATGCTAGGCACCCTAACAGGGTCACTTGTCTTGCACATGGGGCACTTTTACTTTTGTGCTGAGCACTGTGTACATTTGAGCACATGACTGTTTAGTTAAAGTGATTGTAAAGTCTTGTTTAAAAAACAAAAACAAAAAAACACCTGTTATACTTACCTCCTCTGTGCAGTTGGTTTTGCACAGGGAAACTTGGATCCTCCTCTTCTTGGGTCCCTCTTCTGTGCTCCTGGCCCCTCCCTCCTGTTGAGTGCCCCCACAGCAAGCCACTTCCTATAGGGGCACCCGAGCTGCAGCTCTGTGTTTCCATTCAGGCACTGAGCTGGTGTTCGGACTGCGCTCAGTCTATTCTAATTGGCTAACTGACTTTGAAAGCAGCGGGAGCCAGTGGCACCACTGCTATGTCTTAGTCAATCAGACGGTAGAGGGACTCCTAGAAATTGCAAACACAAGAGGCTATCTCACCTGCCACATGTCAAGACAGGCAGGTTGTGAAACCTTTGTTACCCTTGGTAACCATGTGCTTGGTTTCCCTCTGTGTTTAACTCTTACCAAGCTGTCTTTGTACCCCAGTGTGCTTTATCTGACCCATAATGAAGACTATGTGTGTACCAGTTACTTGCATGGCACCCCTTGAGTAAATTCAGCCTGGGTAAAGGCATAGTTTTCAAAGCTTTACTTGAATAAATTAGCATGATGACAATGACCATCCAAAATGAGTACAAGCACATTCCTAACATCCTTATTCCCTAGCTAAGGCTTGCTACTGCCCCAGCATACCTGCTCAGGTTAAGTCCAGAAGTGGATAAGTCCATAGTGGGTTTCATTCTTATTTCAGCAATTCTCTGAACCCCCGGGCCCTGTTAATAGTAAATCAGCATCAGCAAGTCGATGATTCTGTAATATGTAGTGGTGTTGCAAAGCCAAAGTTTGTTTTTTGTTTTTTTATATTTTTTTTCTACAACAATCGCCTTTGAGTGCATGTCATTTAAAAAAATAAAAATAAAAAATATTTTTTTAATTTGCATAGACTGAAAAAGGATTAGAACATCTGTCAGGTTTTTATTTCTGTCTGTTGCTATTGGAAAGTTCACCTCAGTTCCTGTCTAGTAAGTTTATCAGCAGGATATAAATAAGGAAATAAAACAGAAGGTGGATGTAACATCAGCTCGATAGCATTAAAAACCTGACTTTGGTTTAAACCTCCTACACTCTTATCCAAAACTAGAAAAAAAAAATTGATGGAAATACTCTTTAATTTGTACTTTGTTTACTCAGTAAAAGTAATTACCACATTTCTCCATACACAAATGCAAATTTACAAATAAACATAAAATGAATGCCATTAGAGATTGTACTATTTCAAATCTGGAATAGTTGCTTTCAGTTCTGTACGTTGTACCTATAATTTGTATAATAAATGTCTGTTCCTTATGAATTGTATCAAACTTTTCAGACCTTTTTTGTATTATGTTTATTCATTGCAAGTTTACTTTAAGGTGACAAATCCTTGAAGCATCAAAATAAATGATTTTATGAATATGTTTAATAATCACATATGAATACACATTTTTTGCCCTGCAATTAAACAGAAAACTCATGGTATTGTCAGTTGTACTAGAACTGTCATTTTACTTAGAATAGTCACTTTCAGTTTTCTACTTTCCCTATAATTTGTATCCATAAACCTCTGTCCTCTTTGAATTGTATCATGCTTTCCAAACAAAGGATCAGATTGGTCTTTTAAGTCTAAATGGTTCCATATTGTATATTTGATGTGCTAACTATGGGTTAGACTAATAGATCTGTTCCTGCAAAGGTGGGTTTGAGTTGAATGTTTCAAATGAAAATTTTAAACGTCAAAGTACCTGAGCCCTCACCATTTCTTGTAAGGTGGTAATTTTGTGTATTGTGAATCGACAAACTTGTTGAGCTTTGACGGCTTTGATAATGGAGGTCAACCTAATTTTTATTACTGTAAGTTTATTTTATTATTTATTTCCAAACTATTATTTACTTCTAGAAATCCAGTATTGCCTAGAACAACTGAACAGCTTAGATACGGCCAAACTTTAAACTTAACATTTTTGTAAATATTTTATAATTTTCATGTGAGAACACAGGAAAAATGACACTTTACTAGAATGTAAAGTAGTGAGTGTACAGCTTTTATAACAGTGTAAATTTTCTGTCCCCTCAAAATAACTCAACACACAGCCATTAATGTCTAAACTGCTGGTAACAAAAGTGAGTACACCCCTAAGTGAAAATGTCTAAATTGGGCCCAATTAGCCATTTCCCTTCCTGACGTCATGTGACTCATTTAGTAATACAAGGTCTCAGGTGTGAATGGGAGCTGGTGTGTTAAATTGGTGTGATCGATCTTACTCTCTCATACTGTTCACTGGAAGTTCAACATGGCACCTCATGGCAAAGACTGAGGATCTGAAAAAAATATTTTTCTCTACATAAAGGTGGCCTAGGCTATAAGAAGATTGCCAGGACCCTGAAACTGAGCTGCAGCACAGGGTCCAAGACTATACAGCATTTTAACAGGGCAGGTTACACTCAGAACAGGTCTTGCCATGGTCGACCAAAGAAGTTGAGTGCAGCATGCTCATCGTCATATCCAGAGGTTGTTTTTGGGAAAGAGACGTATGAGTGCTGCCAGCATTTGCTGCAGAGGTTGAAGAGGTGGGGGGCCGGCCTGTCAGTTTTCAAACCATACGCTGAAAAAATTGGTCTGCATGGCTATTGTCCCAGAAGGAAGTCTCTTCTAAAGATGATGCACAAGAAAGCCTGCAAACAGTTGGCTAAAGACAAGCAGACTAAAGACATGGATTATTGGAACCATATCCTGTGGTCTGATGAAACCAAGATAAACTTATTTGGTTCAGATGTTGTCAAGCATGTGTGTCGGCAACCAGGAGAGCAGTACAGAGACAAGTGTGTCTTGCCTACAGTCAAGCATGGTGGTGGGAGTGCCATGGTCTGGGGCTGCATGAGTGCTGCCGGAACTGGGGAACTACAGTTCATTGAGGGAACCATGAATGCCAACATGTACTGTGACATACTGAAACCGAGCATGATCCACTCCCTTCAAAGACTGGGCCGCAGGGCAGTAGTTCAGCATAATTATCCAAAACACACCTACAAGATGACCAATGCCTTGCTAAAGAAGCTGAGGGTATGGTGATGGACTTGCCAAGCATGTCTCCAGACCTAAACCCTATTGAGCATCTGTGGGGCATCCTCAAACAGAAGGTGGAGGAGCGCAAAGTCTCTAACATCCACCAGCTCTGTGATGTTGTCATGGAGGAGTAGAGGAGAACACTGGTGGTAACCTGTGAAGCTCTGGTGAACTCCATGTCCAAGAGGGTTAAGACAGTGCTGGAAAATAATGGTGGCCACAAAAAATATTGACACTTTGGGTGCAATTTGGACATTTTAACTAAGGGGTGTACTCACTCTTGTGAGATACTGTGTGTGTGTGTGTGTGTGTATATATATATATATCGCACGCCGATGTACGTCGACAGAATGGCACGGGCAGGCATATTGGTGTACAGGTACGTCCAATCTTCAATGCCGCCCCGCCATCGTGAGCGCGTGTAAACAGCATTTCCCCATTCTGCCTAGCAACTAGTGACACTGATCTCTGCTCCATGTGATTGGAGCAGAGATCAGTGTTCGCTAAATGAAAGCCCAGCCCCCACACAGTTAGTAACACACCCCTAGGAACACTTAACCCCTACACTGCCACCCACTGGTTAACCCCTTTACTGCCAGTGTCATTTACACAGTGATCACTGCATTTATATAGCAGTGATTACTGTATAAATGACAATGGTCCCAAAAATGTGTCAAAAATGTCCGATGTGTCCGCCGCAATGTCGCAGTCACAATAAAAATCGCTGATCGCCACCATTACTAGTAAAAAAAAAATAATAAAAAATTAATAAAAATGCCATAAAACTATCCCTATTTTGTAAACGCTATAACTTTTGCGCAAACCAATCAATAATCGCTTATTGCGATTTTTTTTTTTACCAAAAATATGTAGAAGAATACGTATCGGCCTCAACTGAGGGAAAAAAATTTTTTTTATAGATTTTTGAGGGATATTTATTATGACAAAAAGTAAAAAATAATGCTTTTTTTTTTTAAAATTGACGCTCTATTTTTGTTTATAGCGCAAAAAAAAAAACGGAGGGATGATCAAATACCACCAAAAGAAAGCTCTATTTGTGGGGAAAAAAGGACGTAAATTTTGTTTGGGAGCCACGTCGCACGACCGCGCAATTGTCAGTTAAAGTAACGCAGTGCCGAATCGCAAAAAGTGGTCTGGTCTTTGACCAGCAAAATGGTCCGGTCTGTAAGTGGTTAAAGCACCTGGACCTGATGGCATCCACCCACGGATCCTAAAAGAATTGAGCTCTGTAATTTCAGAGCCATTGTATCTAATTTTTAGGGACTCATTAATGACGGGAATAGTCCCACTGGATTGGCGCAGGGCGAACGTGGTGCCTATATTTAAAAAGGGATCAAAGTCTTTACCAAGTAACTATAGACCTGTTAGCTTAACTTCTATAGCTGGGAAGATACTGGAGCGTTTAATAAAAGACCACATCGACGAGTTCTTGCTGAACAATAACACTTTAAGCAACAGACAGCATGGATTCATGAAAGACAGAAGTTGTCAGACAAATCTGATTTCTTTTTATGAGGAGGTAAGTAAAACCTTGGACAGAGGGGTGGCGGTGGACGTGGTATACTTGGATTTTGAAAAAGCATTCGATACAGTTCCGCACACACGGCTCATGTGTAAGGTAAAGTCTACAGGTTTGGAAATATCAGTTTGTAAATGGATAGAAAATTGGCTAGAAGACAGAATTCAAAGAGTCGTGGTTAATGACTCTTACTCTGAATGGTCTAAGGTTATCAGTGGTGTACCCCAAGGTTCAGTGTTGGGACCCTTACTTTTTAACATCTTTATAAATGATATTGGGTCTGGCATCAAAAGTAATATTTCTGTCTTTGCAGATGACACCAAGATATGCAGTGGAATAACGTCTTTACAGGATGTCTCCAATTTACAAGCCGACCTCAATACACTGTCTAATTGGGCGACTATGTGGCAGATGAGGTTTAATGTTGATAAATGTAAAGTTATGCACTTGGGGCCTAAGAATATGCATGCATCATACATGCTAGGGGGAGTACAACTGGGGGAATCCATAGTGGAGAAGGATCTGGGGGTTTTGGTAGACCATAAGCTCAATAACAACATGCAATGCCAAGCTGCTGTTTGCAAAGCGAGCAAAGTCCTTTCTTGTATTAAGAGAGGTATGGACTCCAGAGAAAGAGATATAATTTTGCCCCTGTTCAAATCATTAGTAAGACCTCACCTGGAATATGCCGTTCAGTTTTGGGCACCAGTTCTCAAAAAGGATATCGGGGAACTGGAGAAAGTGCAGAGAAGGGCAACCAAACTGATAAGAGGCATGGAGGAACTCAGCTATGAGGAGAGATTAGAGGAACTAAATTTATTCACTCTTGAGAAGAGGAGATTAAGGGGGGATATGATTAACATGTTCAAATATATTAGGGGCCCATATAGTGAACTTGGTGTTGAGTTGTTCTCTGTACGGTCAACCCAGAGGACACGGGGGCACTCTTTACGTCTAGAGGAAAAGAGATTTCAGCTTCAAGTACGGAAAGGTTTCTTCACAGTTAGAGCAGTGAAAATGTGGAATAGACTCCCACCAGAGGTGGTTCTGGCCAGTTCAGTAGATTGCTTTAAGAAAGGCTTGGATCCTTTCCTGATGGTACATAATATAACTAGGTACTAACATAGGTAAAGTTGATCCAGGGAAAATCCGATCGCCTATTGGGGGATCAGGAAGGAATTTTTTTCCCCTGCTGTAGTAAATTGGAGCATGCTCTGCTGGGTTTTTTTTTCGCCTTCCTCTGGATCAATTGTGGGCATAAAATTGGGTATCTGGATTGTACGATTATTTTTTATTTTATTTATTTGTTTTTAAGGTTGAACTGGATGGACTTGTGTCTTTTTTCAACCTGGCTAACTATGTAACTATGTAACTATGTAACTATGCTCATTATGATACAAACAAACTGGTTTAACCATGTGGAAACACCTCTCCTCATCCCATTTGGTATTCCAATCACTTAAAGGTGGCAACCCTAGGCCTGTCAAGTCTACTCCCTGTGCTGGCCCAGCCACCGTAAGTGTGGATATGCAAGCAGACATTCATGTAACATCAAGGTCCATTAAGCAACTGGCCCATCTGTATTATCTATAGTCCAGCCAGTCAGAGGATTGACAGGTCACAGTAACTTGTCTCCAGGGAAGAGCTCCTTGACTAAAATGGCTTGGCATACCTGCACAATCGCGCTGCAGGTCTCCAGTAAGATGTGGACACAGGGTTAGAGGCTTCATCAGAGGTCACGCTGTATTCATGGGCACTGGTCACGCTGTATTAATGGGCACTGGTTGCGCTGCATTGGTGGGCCTGTTTACGCTGCATTGGTGGGCACTGGTCGCGCTGCATTGGTGGGCACTGGTCGTGCTGCATTGATGGACACTGGTCACGCTGCATTGATGGGCACTGGTCACACTGCATTGATGAGCACTGGTGAGGCTGTACTGATGGGCACTGTAAAAGTGGTTGTTAAATGTTTTATGCAGAATTATTTACAAAAATATGAAGTGTCATTTCATGAGATGATTTGGGATGGGATTAGGGGTAGGGCATGGTAAGGGTTGGGTGGGGCAACTGGTGGTGTGTATCCCTTAAGGCCTGGCTAGTAGCTCAGGACTTAAAAATTTTGATCCCTGTATACATGTTAGAGAGAGACCATATTCCATTTATGTTATATTTACTGTATTGGCGTATAACACTCGCTTTTTCACCATGAAAAACGAGTGCAAATAGCGTGTGCGTGTTATACGCCAATATTTTAATTTTAGCTTCCTTGGAGGGGACAGGGAGGAGGACGGGACGAGCGCCATCAAATTACATACAGTGAGAACTCCTGTTTACTTGGCCTCTGTAATAGGAAGTCCCGTCTCCTGGGCTGCCATTGGACCACTGTTCTGTCTGTCATAGCAGATATTCACTGTATGTAATCTGTCTGAGCTCATCCCGCCCCCTCTTTGTCCCTTCTAGGCTGCAGATGGGCATTGATAAGGCTGCACTGATGGCAATGGTGAGGCTGCTGCATTTAAGGCAATGGTGAGGCTGCATTGATGTGGATTGATGAGGCTGCATTGATGGCAATGTTGAGGCTGCAGATGGGCGCACCGGCCCTTATTTTGCTTTAAAGTTCCTTATTTAAAATTTAGTTTTTTTTTTCCTGAAACCTCCTTCTTAAAATGAATGTGCGTGTTATACGCCTGTGCATGTTATACACCGATAAACACGGTACTTATTCTATCTGTAAGTGCAGCTTTCAGTGCATGGGCTGATAATACCAGCCATCATATTCAGGAAAAATTCTGACACTGGTAGTTTGGAAGCTTGTCTGCTGCTTCTCGCTGCCATACATGCCTATTCGCCCATTGCTGCAATCAGCTGCCTTTTTACTAACCAATAAGACTATGCAAAGGAAGGTTTTGCCACTACCAGAAAGTTTCAAACAGCCCACCGCAGCAGATTCATAGTTTCATAGTTAGGTTAAATAAAGACACCAGTCCATCCAGTTCAACCTGAGTGAGTGTCTACAATTGTCCCTATCCCTGTACATTGCACACCCACATCGGTCCCTACCCTCAAGGAGCCCATATACTAGGACCAATTTTGGATAGAAGCCAATTAACCTACCTGCATGTCTCTGGATTGTGGGAGGAAACCAAAGCACCCGGAGGAAACCCACGAAGGCACAGGGAGAACATGCAAACTCCAGGCAGGTAGTGTCATGGTTGGGATTTGAACCATTGACGTTCTTGCTGCTAGATGAGAGTGCTAACCACTACACCATTGTGCTGCCCCAGATTGGAGCTACTGAAAACAGATTTTCCTATATGTCTAGACACCTCTAGCTGTCTGCTCTTCTTCATACCTGTCAACAGCAATGTTCTTTGTTGATGGTGACAGGCCCACTTTAAAAATGCAGCTATTAAAAATATTTAACGCTGTGTGGAGTCATAAAAATAATATAATACTTACTATTAGTAGTTTAAATTTATGCATGAGCTTTTTGTGCATTAAATTACTAATTTCTACAACTGCATGCATCACAATCTTCCTGAAATAATGATCAAGGATGCTGTACAAAAATCATAACATCCCTTCAAATACATATTTGCAATGCTGTTTTTCCCTGGATGAAAAAGTAAAAAAAAAAAAATTATGGCCACTTTTCAACTGCTGTCTGTAGCCATAATTCTCGGCAGCGTTTTCGTTTTTTTATTTTTTTAGTAGAAATGAGCATTCTTCATTATGCTGAAAGAGCTAGGAGAGGAATTCTTCCAATTTGTCACAAATTGGTTGTATTTGCATTTGCCAAGCTCTTGGAAATCAATCTTTCGTCTTTCCGCAGATATTTACAAATAAACAGCATAGACCATAATGGAGATAATGTGATGCGGATGGCAATCATTTTTTTTTTGTAAAGTGGTGTAAAATATGAGTTTATATATATATGTAATAATATAAATTGTTTGGATGCTTTTATAATATAGACAGGATGAAATGTTATACCTATTTGTGAATGTTATTTGGAGGAACTAAACACAAAGCTAAAACTTTTATATTCATTTTATGTGACTGTTATTTCAAGAAAACCATCAGATTTTGTTAAAGAAAACTGGATTGGGAAGGTTGGGGGGGCTGCAAAAAAGGGGGTACTTGCACTCAATTTAGAGACAGATTAATGCAGAATGAGGCCTCTAAAGCTGGGTACACATGAACAGTTTTTTTTTTTTTTTTGTGCAACCCAGCGTACTGACCATGCAAGCTTAGTCCAGCACTCTCCCCTGCTGTTGGGTTCTGACAGAACACTCTGATTAGTGATCTCTCCCATTGGCTGAGGGTGCTGATCGGGAGTTGGCCGACTGCTGGTTTTCCAGCATGCACGTCCGAAAGAAACTGAATGGCCTGGCTTTTGTCATACACATGGGCAAAATGTCGCCAGTTTTTTTTTTACCTAGGAAGTGTCATGCAGGCACTGCTGGAGTGCATGTATGCCCAGTAGACAGGAAACGGCTACAAGAAGGCTGAAGAAGATCAGAAGCAATTAAAAGAAAACAATTAAACAAGATTTCATGGATTTCCTTAAAAAGGCAATTGCTAAAGCAAATATCATTCAGTAAGGGTTGATTTGTGATCAGGTGCAAAAAACATAGAGAGGGGGTTCGGGTCCTCCAGTCATAAAATTGCAAAAGTATTCACTCCCTTGGGTTTTTACCTATTTTGTTACATTACAGCCTTTAGTTCAATATATTTTTTTTTAATCTGAATTTTTTGTAATGGATCAGAAAACAATAGTCTAAGTTGAAGTAAAATTAGAGAAATATATACATAAAACAATTTTTCAGAAATAAAAAACTGATAATTGGCGTATGTATTCATCCCCTTTGTTATGAAGCCCATAAAAAGCTCTCATGCAACCAATTACTTTCATAAGTCACATAATTGGTGAAATGATGTCCACCTGTGTGCAATGTAAGTATCACATGATCTGTCATTACATATACACACCTTTCTGAAAGGCCCAGAGGCTGCAACACCTAAGCAAGAGGCACCACTAACCGAACACTGCCATGAAGACCAAGGAACTCTCCAAACGAGTACGGGACAATGTTTTTGAAGTACAAGTCGGGGTTAGGTTATAAAAAAAAAAAAAACATCCAAATCTTTGATGATCCCTAGGAGCACCATCAAATCTATCATAACCAAATGGAAACATGGCACAAGAGACGGCCGCACATCAAAACTCATGGCCCGGGCAAGGAGGGTATTAATCAGAGAGGCAGCACAGAGACCTAAGGTAACCCTGGAGGAGCTGCAGAGTTCCACAGCAGAGACTAGAGTGTTTGTACATAGGATGACAATAAGCCATAAGCTCCATAGAGTTGGGCTTTATGGCAGAAGAAAGCCATTACTTTCAGCAAAAAACAAAATGGCACGTTTTGTGTTTGCAAAAAGGCATGTGGGAGATTTTTGGCCATCAAAGAAAATGTTATGCCTGGCGCAAACCCAACACATCACCTAAAGAACAAGATGTGGTAAGCTCATAGAATCTTAGCCAAATCGACTTGGAGCTGTTATAGCCGCAAAAAATGGCTCTACAAAGTATTGACTTTAGGGGGGTGAATAGTTATGCACATTGACTTTTTCTGTTATTCTGTCCTATTTGTTTGAAGTTTTTTTTTTTTTTTTTTTTATTGTGAAGCAAAGTTGTGGGCATGCTGGGAAAATTAAATGATGCAAATCCTCAAACAATCCATATTCAAATCCTCAAACAATCCATGTTCACACGACAAAATGCCGGGGGGGGGGGGTGAATACTTTTGCAAGGCACTGTATATTCTAATGCATATGTTTTATTTCTTAGTCAAATCCCAAGAAATGTAGCCAGCCACAAGCGCTGACTCTTCAGATGCAGTGTTGTATTTGTGTGTAATATATTCAGTCTTACTCTGCATATATTTAGAATAAGATAATTATTTGAAATAGTTTTAAAATGAAGTAAATCATTCTGACTTCAGGTCAAATGCTCCATAATGGATTTAAATTATACTTTCAGGTGGAGGAAATACAGTGCCCCCCCATTAGGAGGTAATTACTTTATATAGTACAAGTTGGAACATTTATGGCTGGAATCCGGTTGCCATAGTCAAAGCATCAACTTTTAAAAAAATTTAATTTTTTTTACAAATCCTTAAACATTAGTGTTGTGAATGGTTTTGTACACAAATTCGGGCAACAATATTGAGGTTATAAACCTAATTTGAAAAACGATATGTAACTGTCAGTTTGTCCGTTTATTTTTTTTTTTATGTATAAACTAATTTTTACACAGAATTAAATTGGGGAATGTAACCTGCACCAATGACATCTAATTCCTGAGGAGTCATTTATAAAAGGGTGAATGTGACAATTATCAAATATTCACTCTAACCAAATCAATCACTAAAGTATAAAACACCAGAAAGATTTACCTTCAGTGAATGTCTTGTGACTGTTACATTTATGTCATAAATATATCCCAATAAGTTTTTTATATATCCCAATAAGTTGACCAGAGCAAAGACTGTTTCCTTTTAGACATTTGGTTCTTTTTTAAAACTTTGTGGAGAGCAATCTCAAATGGGGAAAGTGGAGTTGCTAGAGCTACTGAGCTCTGTAAAAAGGCTTGTATGCTATGGCTTCATCATTACAGAATTTTACACTCCTGCAGTTTCACCAGGTTCAATGCAAAACCCTATTTCGTGGGTTGTAGTTAGTTATAAAGTCCTGTTTTCATATTGGCACATTTCCCTTGGCCCAGAAATTCGATTTCTAATATTTGTAGTGCATTTAAGGCTGCACTAATACCAGACATGTTAAATCACTTAAATTCTTGCCCCCCCCCAAGGGGGCAGAGTTTTGCGGTGCAGCTAAGTTTGGAGAAAAGCGTGAATTGCATGCTGGTTTTTTTTGTTTGTTTTTGTTTCTTGTTTTTTGTTTTTTTGAAGTGTAGGAAGGCGTAAATTATACTTTGCCACACACTTCCAATGACCATTGGAATATATTTTAGTGAGATACAAAAATCAAAAGTTCCCTCATTTCTTGCAATTAAAGAATCTTTCCTGGCCTAAGGTATACTAATCCCCACAATAAATTAATTGCCCATGGTTTAGGTGTCAAGTAGTATCACTGGGCAAGTTTGACGCGATGGCTGCAGCAAGTACAGAGTAGAGCAATGGGATCCTGCATTAAGCCATTGAATTTATTTTGAAACTCTACAAAGGCAGGGACATAGCTATAGGGGTTTCAGGGGTCTCAATTGTGATCCAACCCCATGCTTAAGGGGGGGCCATGTGGCTAACCTGTGCTGAAATCCATAGTACCCAGCAAAAATGGTGACAACATGGCGGGAGCATGCATGGGCAAACTGGTATGCAATTGTAACCCCGTGCCATGTCCCTGAGCCTGCTTTGTCCTTCTGTCCCTGAGCTATATACCAATCAGTGGGAGGGGCAAAGAGGACCTGTCATGGGGGAGGGGGATTAAGAGACTGGTAATCATGCCCCCTGTCACTGAACCCACTATCGCTCCTGTCCCTGAGCCTTATACCAATCAGTTGGAGGACTAAATAGGATCTGTGATGGGGAAGGGGATTAGAGACTTGTAGCCACCCCCTCCCCCCCTGTCACTGAGCCTGGACCTTTTACTGGCCAGTGAGAGGGGTAAAGAGGACCTGTGGACCTGTCATTGGAGAAGGGATAAGAGATTGGTAACCCCACCCCCATCACTGAGCTGGCTCTGCCTTCCTGTTCCTAAGCCATACACCCATCAGTGGGGGGGCAGAGGACCTGTCATGGGGGAAGGGGATCCAGAGAAGGCCAAACTAAAAGTCCCAGAAGAGGGGAGAGGGGCAAAGGAGCCCATGAGGGTCAAAAAAGTATTAATTACACCTGACCACCTACTATGACTGACTTAGGTCCTGCTGCCCCTAGCTAAAATCACAAAAATAATAACTGCTGGCACCAGTAGCGGAACTGCCAGGGTAGGAAAGGTCGCCCTTGCGACTGCGCCCTGGAGTTCTCCCACCATGGGGGGGGCCAAGACAGCAGGAAGGGAGCTCACTGCAGTAGATATTAAATGGTCCCACTAGGACAGAAGGGCCCCAGCCAGGGGTCAGGGGGGCCCTTCATGGTTTCTTGCACCGGGGCCCTGAAGGTTCTAGTTATACCTTTTGTTAGAGGTACAGAGGTCTATAATAAAACATCATCCACTGTATATATTTTTCTGCACTGGCACACTCTAAAGTTGTTGTACCTTTTTTTTATACTAGTACTGACATGGTACCACTTTGTATAACTAGGATTGTGCTTGTGCCCACACATTTGTAGACTAAAACCCTGCAAATCTCTGACCAGTAGGCAGAAAGAAGAATTTGGATGGTCTTGTAGTGCCTGTCTGCTATGTTTACAGATATCAAGTCAGTGTTCTGGATAAATTCTAATGCAAGGGGATCTTACACCTCTCATGTCTCATGTATCTGTTTTTTTGGATCTTCACACTAGCACAGGGAAATTTTAGCTGCTTAGTTAAATTGGTGATTGGTCCAACCGCAAGTGAAGGTATATGTCAGTTTGAACTGTCTATGAAGAACATGTCTATTCTGTATGTTTTGTATATACATTTTATAATACTTTTGTATTTTTTTGGATGCCATAAAACTTTATTTCCACTAACAACATAACGATCATAACATAATAGGGCTTTTGTGTCCTAAAAAAATGTAAAAATTGATTCAGAATTGTTCACCCTTGCTTTTAAGCCTGCAGTATGACTTGTTCTGCATGCCTTATGTGGCTTCCATGAATGTAAACCAGAGTAGGCAGTTTTTCTGTTGCAGTTATTTCTACAGTTTGTTTGTGTGTCTGGTTGCCAGTCTCTTCTGCCTATGTTTTCATTCAGAAATCAAGATAAAATACTTACAATATTATCCTGGAGTTTAATATTGAAAAGAAATTCCTTTTCATCATACCCATGTTTTATGTTAAGCTTAAGTTGTCTACAATAATTGACCTGTTTACAATTTTAGCGTAACCAACTTTTCCACAAATGTTCATAAGCGAAAAATGTATAAAAGGATGTGAATGTTATGATGTTTTTCAGTGAATAAAAGCAAAGAGTGGCCACCCACACACTTGGATTTTTATGCGGTGTGAAACATTGCCTCTGTTTGTGAGTTCTTTTGAGCTGAGGAATTGATTGTCCTTCTTGACATAGGATGAATGTTTGTTGATTTGAGGCACTGATCCATCACTACACTCTGGATCTGAAATCTGTCTGGATAGAGTAAGCTATTACATGTGGTATGTCTTAAGAATTAAACATTGGCTACCATTTCTACTACTATATCAGCTGAATCAGATCCGCTGTTGGTATTTGTTTTTAAATGGGAAAACAGAGTAGCTAAAGTTACATGTATAGTATACAAATTTAAGTAGATTAACTGCAACTTTCCATACCTTATTCCCCACTCTTGCTTTATAATAAAGTACATTAAAGTGAAATGGCACTTAATAATGGACACTTTGTGTTGTTTCCTTAACACCACATTTTCTTCTTAATTGGCAAGATGTCAATTTACTGTGCTTGTAATTATAAATACAATTTCTAAAGTTCCCCTTATTGACTAAACGCGTTGATTGTTCAGTGCACATAGATGTTTTTTGGTAAACTATCACATAGACCAGGTTTTCCTAATCCTATGTATCCATACCCCTTCAGGATATAGGACTGGATCTCTAAATAACGCAAAGAAAGACGGGCCGCTAAACGCTGAGCAATCAGATCACAGAACATCAGGCTGGATATCGAGCAGTTGTAGTGTACGCATATCAGATATTTCTTTTACGTTTTGGTTCCTTTCACAAGCACTTATCTCTGTTAAACTATATTTTCTGCATTGTTGAGCCTGAATTCAAAGTAGAGAAATCAACTTGATGTATCAGATGACAGATGTCAGTAACTGTACCCTGATTCAATGTTTTGATTGCACAAAAAGTGTGAAAATCTCACTTATTACCCTGTGCATTTGTTTTTGTTTTTATAGAAACAAATATGGCAAAATGCTTATGATTTTCTTTCATCTGATACAGCTGATCCTAGCTATCTATAAGTAAAGTAAAAAAACAAGCTATTGACAGCTTATAAAATACACTGGAACCAAATAGGATTGGTAATGATGATTTCCACAGTTCGGAGAAGGGTTTATCGGATAATTTTGGGCAATCCATTGAGAATCTGTTCTCGTATAAAGATTAATAACCTTAAACATAGACTATTTTGTAAGTCTGTCCACATTTTCAACCCCCCCCCCCCCCCCCATAGACTTGTGCATTTCTATCACTTTCTACTTTTAGCTTAGACAAAATTGTTGTACAATGCATATTTTTTAATTATTAGCCACAGTCACATGTTTCTCTGGGCACTTAAGGTTTATCAATGTAAACTCCCTTGACTTTGATTTTGGTTTGTCAGTGTTATACTGTAGGTCAAATTGTACAGTAAATAGGATTATAACATACAGTGTATAAGTGTGAAGGGTGTGTTTTGTAGGGAGGATGTTTACTCACATAGGTGGTCAATGCAGACCAATATGCTTCTGAGTAGTTAAAACCTGGAGATTTACATAAGGTTTGTGTAACAGTGAAAAATCTCACTAGTAGTCTAGTTTATCATATTCAAATGTTTCATCTACAAATTCTGTTTTGGGTTATTGCTACCTTTTTTTTTTAATCAAGTTTTCAATAATGGATTTTCTTGTCAGGAGTATCTAGTGCTCCTACTCCTCATTCCAGCATCCGGGTTTTGGCTATGGCACTCTCCTGGTCTGTCCACCTGCAAGGTGATTAACGTGGCCAGTCTCTGGGTGGAAACCAAACTTGTTATAAGTCACCGAAACACTGACTCCTATGCTTGTAATAGAGAGCGATACGTATAATTCTTGACCAAAGCCCCGTCTGCCCTGCTGGATTGGATTTCCATGTGTATGACCTTGGACCAGGTTTTGGACTATTCCCTGTAACTCAGCCTGCCTTTTACCTGGAATGTCATAGAACCACTCTACCTGCCTGCCAACTGCAAGTACCTCTTTGCATTTTTCAGTTTGCGCTTGCCCTGGTGTGTTAGCTAGGCACTATAGCATTGTGTATAAGACTTGAGGGCAACCAAGTACCGGTGGGACTGCTTGTCTTATGGCAAAGGGGGCTGCTATAGTTGAAGAACACAGTAGCCAACTTTGGGGTAGAGGTGGCATTATCACAAGCCTTTAAAGTGGTTGTAAACCCTTTACAACCACTTTAAACTACAGGCAAGCCAAATTATAGCTGCACTGGATATCTCCTAAACCTGCATGGTTAAGGAGATATTCCTGTATTTGCATGTGCTGACGTCATGCGGCACATATGCACTTAAGCCAACTGAAGCAATGCAGTACGTGCTGCTGCTTCAGTTGTACTGTACCGTTTGCGGCGGCTCCCGCGCACATGCGCGGGAGTGATGTCATCGTGGCTCTGGTCAATCACCGCACCGGAGCCGTGATATCCAGAAGCAAGCCCCGGCAACATGTCGGCGGCCTGAGGGGGAGACGAGGATGGCTGCAGAGGATTTGTTTTCAGGTAAGTAATTCATAATGAGCTAGTATGCTATGCATACTAGCTCATTTTGCCTTTATCTTGCAGGGCGTGTTTTTATTTTTTGCAGGAGGGTTTACTTCCTCTTTAACAAAAATCTTTTTTTCGAAGATTGGCTCTATGCAGGCTCATTTATTTGCTAAGAAAATTTGCAAAACTGACACGTTAAGTCCAGTAACTGTCTGTGGATGTAAACGCACCTCCAGCAGTAAAGCAGGAGCCAGAGCCCAAAGTTAACCTGCCTAATCATTTTTCTGGTGATCTCCATATGTTTTCCAACTTTAAAAATAGTTGTATGCTACACCTTAAGCTTAAGCCACATTCCTCTGGTTCTGAAGCACAGGAGGTTGATCTGATTATTACATGGTTTCAGGGGGATCCCCAGTCTTGGACTTTTATTCTTCCCACAGATGACCCACCCAGAGTGTCCGTTGAAGCTTTTTTCAAAGCCCTAGGTTTACTCTATGATGACCCTGACTATGCCCACTCAGCTGAAACTAACCCTAGGTTACTACGTCAGGCTAAACACACCACTTAACAATACTGTTCTGCTTTCCGCCACTGTGCACTTGACTCAGGGTAAAATGACCCAGCTCTAAGAAGCCAGTTCAGGTTAGGCTTATCAGAATCTATCAGACTCCTAAGTACACTACCCTGAACCAAAGTCATTAAATGAAGCCATGCAAGTAGCCATCCGTATAGACAGGAGTTTACGAGAAAGGCATTAGAGAGGCTTGTTTCTTTGCACCCCAGTATGCTGCCTACTTCTTATTCTTCATCAAACTTTCCTAAGCCCTCTCAACCTCCCCTGGAGGTTGAGCCCATGCAAACTGGCGCTACCCATTTATTCTCTGGGGAAAAAGCTAGAAGATCTCAGGGACTCTGCTTATACTGTGGCAACTACGGCCACTTTGTCACCAGCTGCCCTAATAAGCTGAGAAACGGCAAGAGTCTAGTGCAGGTGGAGTCTGCGTCTTTAGACTATACTGTGTTGGGTACCCTGGAACATAAACTATATTTGTTTTTGCACAACTTGGTTCTATCAAGTTTTTTCATCACCTCTCTGCTTTCCTAGATTCTGGTGCTGCTAGCAATTTCATTGATAGGAACCTAGCACACCATCTAAAGATTCCCTTGACTAATGTGCATAAACCCTTTTCAGTCTTAGCTGTTGATAACTCCCCATTGTCCATGGGCCTGGTCACCTTGTGCACTGTACCTGTTATGCCACGTACACACAATCAAACAATCCGGTGGAAAATCCCCTGTGTGTAGGCTCCGGCGGACTTTTTTTACCCAGAAGTACGGCGGACTTAAAGTAGTTTTGCACTCCAATCTTTCCACCGGACTCACATTTCAGCGGACAATCCGGCCGCGTGTGTGCCAGTCCGCTGTACTTTTGAAACGAACTGACTTTTCCCGCCCGGAGAAAAGTCCGCACATTTTGAGCACGTCTCCAGGTAGCAGGACCCCTCCTTCGCTGGCCCCATCATCTGGTATGGACTTAAAGGGGAACCCCTACGCCGAAAAATCGGCGTGGGAGTCCCCCCCCTAGGTCCACATTAGACCCTTATCCGAGCACACTACCCGGCCGGCCAGGAAAGGGGGTGGGGACGAGCGCCCCCCCCCTCCTGAGCCGTACCAGGCCGCGTGCCCTCAACATGGGGGGCGACAGCGGGGACAGAAGACTGGGGCACCGCCTGTAAAAGAGCTAGAAGAAGGCGCGGTGGCCCGGCAAGAAGAACCAAAGAGGGGGACAGGACCCCCGAAGTCGGAAGAAGAGGCCGGCGGCGGCAAAGGAGTAAGCCGGGCTCCTCCGCTAGCAAAAGAGCTAGCAGAAGATAGCGGAGGAGTCTGGCGAGAAGAC
Organism: Lithobates pipiens; assembly: GCF_037356315.1. Lineage (NCBI taxonomy): Eukaryota > Metazoa > Chordata > Amphibia > Anura > Ranidae > Lithobates > Lithobates pipiens. The sequence continues at coordinate 242,000,644 of NW_027507785.1, forward strand.
CCCCGGAGCTGTGCAATAAACTATTTTAACCCTTGTGTGTTGTTGTTTTTTTAAACTTTTTTTCACAGGTGAATGGGTAGGGGTACATTGTACCCCATACTCATTCACATAGGGTGGGGGGCCGGTATCCGGGGGCCCCCTTATTAAAGGGGCTCCCAGATTCCGATAAGCCCCCCGCCCGCAGACCCCGACAACCAACGGCCAGGGTTGTCGGGAAGAGGCCCTTGTCCTCATCAACATGGGGACAAGGTGCTTTGGGGTGGGGGGGACCGCGAGCCCCCCCCTTCTCCAAGGCACCCCCCCATGTTGAGGGCACGCGGCCTGGTATGGCTCAGGAGGGGGGCACTCGCTCGTCCCCACCCCCTTTCCTGGCCGGCTGGGTAGCGTGCTCGGATAAGGGTCTAATGTGAACCTAGGGGGGGACCCCACGCCGAATTTTCGGCATAGGGGTTCCCCTTTAAGTCCATACCAGGTGACGGGGCCAGCAACGCCTCCTTCGCTGGCCCCGGCTACCTGGAGACGCGCTCAAAATGAGTGGACTTTTCTCCGCGTGTGTGGGCGAGTCCGTTCATTTCAAAAGTACGGCGGATAGTCCGGCAGACTTAGTACACCGTATTAGTCCGCTGAAAAAGTGCCGTGTGTGAGCAAGTAGCCCGTTCGGAAAGTCCGGCGGGAAGTCCCCGGACTAAGTCCGCCGGATAGTCGGCTACGTGTGTACGCGGCATTAGTCTAACTATTGGGGAATTTCATAGGGACACATTTGATTTCTACTTGAGAACATCTTCTGCTTATCCCCTTATCTTAGGGCAGTGATGGCGAGCCTGGGCACCCCAGATGTTTTGGAACTACATTTCCCATGATGCTCAACTACACTGCAGAGTGCAAGAGCATTATGGAAAATGTAGTTCCAAAACATCTGGGGTGCCAAGGTTCGGCATCACTATCTTAGGGTATCCCTGGCTTAAACTTCACAACCTGCACAAAGATTGGGCTACAGGAGAGATTAGGTCCTGGACCCAGACCTGCATCCAGAACTGCATTAAAACTGCTGACCAGTTGCCCACTTGTAACTCTTGTGTGGCCAGTACCAGTCATATGCCTTTATTACTGTCCTATTCAAATCCCGATCATGACAATTTTTCCAAGTGTGACTTCAGTTTGCAAAACCATGTGCCTTTATATGACTCTGTTCAAGCAAAAGACACTTTTATTGAATTCTCTAAAGGCCACCTCTCCTGTCAATTGCCATAGCCTAAATCTTTTCCTCCTAGGAGCCAAACTTACCCGCAGTGTCGCAGCCTTGAGCCCTGTTTGGAAACTTCCTCTAAGCCCTTTGGATTACCCCTACCTCTGCCTGTCCCTAAACTCCCTTGGACACACATCCAGGCTAACTTGTCCTCAAGTTCCACTGGCTCTACACCTGCCGATGCAGTCCAGTCTGTCGCTACACCTGCCAATGCCGTCCAGTCTGTCGCTACACCTGCCGATGCGGTCCAGTCAGTCGCTGCACCTGCCGATGCGGTCCAGTCAGTCGCTGCACCTGCCGTTGCGGTCCAGTCAGTCGCTGCACCTGCCGTTGCGGTCCATCAGTCGCTGCACCTGCCGTTGCGGTCCAGTCAGTCGCTGCACCTGCCGTTGCGGTCCATCAGTCGCTGCACCTGCCGTTGCGGTCGAGTCAGTCGCTGCACCTGCCGTTGCGGTCGAGTCAGTCGCTGCACCTGCCGTTGCGGTCGAGTCAGTCGCTGCACCTGCCGTTGCGGTCGAGTCAGTCGCTGCACCTGCCGTTGCGGTCGAGTCAGTCGCTGCACCTGCCGTTGCGGTCCAGTCAGTCGCTGCACCTGCCGTTGCGGTCCAGTCAGTCGCTGCACCTGCCGTTGCGGTCCAGTCAGTCGCTGCACCTGCCGTTGTGGTCCAGTCAGCCTCTGCACCAGTTATTCTGGTCCAGTCCATGCGCCTCCTGCTTTTTTCTTATTTGGGACTTTCTTTAACCTGGCCTCACCATACTGCTACTACATCCACTCAAACCTTTCTAAGTAGTTCAATCCATGCTTTGGATAGACTGCCTCAGTCGGCCAGGTGGGGCTTTCAACCTTTCTTTCAAGCCTCTCTGCATTCTGCTTGTGTTTCAGCTATCCGGCTTGACTCCTGTGACATGTCACCTGCTAACCTACCTGACCTTGCAGATCCACTGACCTCTGCCCAGTCTGATGTTCCTATGCTAGATGTCCAGCTTGTCTTTGAGGGTCCAGGGGCCCCTCTTCAGAGAGGGGGTAATGTCAGGAGCATCTAGTGCTCCTCCTCCTCATTCCAGCATCCGGGTTTTGGCTATGGCACTCTCCTGGTCTGTCTGTCCACCTGCAAGTTGATTAATAAGGCTAGTCTCTGGGTGGAAACCAAACCTGTTATAAGCCAGTCAAACACTCCCTTCTGAGCTATTCCCTGAACTCAGCCTGCCTTTTACCTGGACTGTCATAGAACTACGCTGCAAGTCTGCCAACCGCAAGTACCTGTTTCCTTTTTTTTGATCGCAGCTGCCCTGGCATGGTAGCTAGGCACTATATCATTGTGTATTAGACCTGGGGGCAACCGAGTACAAGTAGGGGTGCTTGCCTTATGGGAAAGGGGGCTGCTATAGGTGAAGAACACAGTAGCCAGCTATAGTGTCTGACCACTTGCGTTAGGGTAGACATGACCGTTCTTAGTTGGTTGCTTGAGAAATGTTGGCGAACAGATCACCGCAAGGTGTTCGCTAACATTTATCAGAAAAAAACTGCTAGCATTATGCATTGCCATGATTTTTTACATTTCTCTCCTTTTTTGCTCTCAGTAGGTTTAGATTTTACTACAGTCTGTGTCTCATTAGGGAGAGTTCCCATCGCTGTAGGATCTATAGACTAAGCTGGAAGTGAGAGGATATCTTTCCAATATAAGAGAAATCCACTCGTAAACATTTGTCATGGGAACAAGTTTCCACTTTAGATGATTTATAGCATTGTTAAACTTTCTGAAAATTCTAGTTACCTAATTGCTGTTCTGGCCCTTTCCTGCACTATTTTGGATCACATGACCTGGCTCTCCTGATCTCTATACTCATGAGAAAGTTATTTTTGTTTACAAACTTTTACTGCAAGTGGTACAAAAAGATAGATACAAAGCCAAAGTATGTTAATACAATCAAAAGAATTGCATCAGAAACAGCATCAAACAATACAATTTTAAACCAAAAAGAAAACCAGTAGGTTGGACTTTAAAGGCAGGTTGGACCACAATATTTATAGAAAAAAAGATCATATTTTATTTATAGATTGTCTAAATAAAGAAACATTTAATTTAAAAACATACTTGCATATGTGCACAATTGGCCAACAATGGCCAGAAACCTCCAAACTATAGTTTTGAGTTACATGATCTCAGATAAGTGAGCCCCTGTGGGTCAATGTGTTTCTCTAGTTCGCTTCCTCAGAACACACAAAGGGGTAAGTATAGGAAAAAACTGGCCTTGCCTAAATATGAAAACCCATGCATACAAAGTCTCCCTGGGTGGGCACCAGAGCTACAGGAATGGAGCAAAGCAAACCCCACGTTGTCTGATATAATCAGAAAGTTGATATTAAGAGAAGATACATTTGCAGAGCATGCATCAATTGCCCTGAAGAAAAAATAAAAACATGGCTGCATAGAAGAAAGTATATGGGCACCAACAGATGCTGACTGTAAAACCTCGAGCAAAAGCCAGATAATGATAGCTTTGTATCCGTTTGCCAGCTTCAAGCCAGAAATCACTGCATGTACAGTTGGAATATGGAAAATACACTGTACATGTCCCACCAGACCTCCAAGGCCACTAAGTGCAGCCATATAGTGACCCAGGGAGCTAATGTCTTTATATACGCAAACTCCTTTTACATTTTCTATGTATAAATAAAATATTATTTTTCTTATATAAATATTGTGGTCCAATCTGCCTTTAAAGTCTGACCTAGTGATTTTCTTTTTGGTTTAAAAATTTAAATATATGCATGTGGCAAGGGAGTGATCTTAATACTTATTTCAATACAATGCCATTGCATCTTATAAATGCAAACCATAGAAAATATGCCAAAAAATTTTAGGAAAATAAAATACAGTAAATCCGGGTGCATTCAACACATAGGACATCATATATAAGTATGTAGAATATACATAGCATAAACCAAAGACGTAATAATAAAAAGAAAGCAACCACTTGAAAAGTCGTTGTGTCAGACTATAGAAGGAAGACGATACACGAACCAAGGGTCCCACTTGGCACTAAAACAGGGTTTGGATTCATGAATCATATGAAAATTTTGTTTCTTTAGCATAATAGCATCAATCCTCAATATAATTTGTCTAAATAGTACAGACATTGACTTCTATTGGTAAGCTATTACCCACTGCGTGGCTACATATAGGGTATGTATCAATCTTTTCAAGGGTCAAGGAAGATCTGGAATATATGAGAATAATAAACCTTGCAATTGAGTTAGCGATTGGTTTACCAGTCAACTTAGATAGGTCAAAAGCTTAGCCCAAACTCAAGATATGGTCTCACAACTCCAAAAGCTTTTTTCTGCATATTTGTAGGGTCAATAATCTAAATTGTTAGTCACAACAGCCAGAACTAGAATTTTTACAAAGAGGTCAGCATGGAAGCCTGCAATCCAACTACAGATTTCTTGTGTCCTCTTTATTTAGCAGCTATGTTTTTTAATCCATTTATACAGGTTTTTTTTTTTTGTAGTCTTCAGGGCTGTATGATGTCACAAGTCTCTCCTCTTCCTCTGGTGTCAGTATGTGGTTCTTACTCCTGGACTGATTGATGCTTATGAAATCGTGTGTTTCGCATTGCTCAGTCCAGGTTTACTGTGAGCACCACCTAAGCAGATGATGCAACCCCAGAGGGTCACTGGGGAAGCACTTAATGACTCCGGGTGTCAAAATCTGATGAAGACTGGTGTTCAGACAGTGATTCTTCAGAGGAGTGTCCCCAACAGGGATGTAAATGTTGCAGCTAAAGCTGCATTTTTTGTTTTTTACTTGTGATCGGCAGGTATTTTTTAAATTTACTAGAAAAGTGGATTGGGACTTTAACTTAGAATAAAATACATAAACCAGACAGTTGTAGAATATTTGCTATTCCCACTAGTTCAAGACTGTATCTTTAGTCTCACTTTAATAGCATATACCCTGGTAAAAACAAATATCCAAGGCAAAATCCATTTTTTTTTCCGATCAGCATTTCTAATACAAAAGTGTGATAACAAGTAGCACCCAGAATTCACTTTACTGAAACCAGACCAATGCAAGATACATTCTGCTTGGTTGTAGTGGTCCTGGTTGTTGCATTGTGTTTTTATTTTTTTAACTGGGCAGCGCACTGAATTATGCAGATTTATTTCAAAATAACAAACTTAGCATTTTGTTTTTTAAGTAAATTGAAAGTGTGCTTTAGTTAATGTGATGTTTGTTTGTTTTTTTCTAATGGAACACAGTCACAATGTAACTTTCAATGGCTACTAAGTGATTGATCACAACAGATACCACTGCCTGAGAACATAAGTTATGGTGACACCTCTTATCTAAACCTAAAGTTTGCCCTCATTGCACACTCTGTTTTATGTTGAGATGATTGATGTCTGGTTTAAGGTTTTATTTAGATTTAAGCATTCGTTATTGCTCTTCTGTGGCTTTTATACCAAAACTAATATACAAAGCTAATATTTTGGAACAGAGATGTGATTACTATGAAAATAAGTAGGAATACTATTACTAGAGTTAAAATTGTAATGAGACAGTGTAGTAAATATGTATTTCTACAAATCAAACATTTAGAATATATGAATATTTGGTTAGTTGTATTACTCTTTATTACTAGGTGTTGAAAGCAGATTATCAAGCTGACACTGTTTAGATTTATTCATGTATTGTTAATCCTAAACCCATATCACTTTGGCTTTGAACCCTGTATATAGAAATGTCCTGTAAAAAAAATAACTTTGCTCAATTAGTATCAGTTTTGCTTTACATCAAAAACGTAACATTCACTTTCCACAAAGTGAGTTGCAAACATAATGCGTAATGTAAAAATTAAATCAAACTGTTGCTCGATAAAGGCAATTTTAGAACAAGGCTAAAGAGCAACAACCAATAAGATTTCAATGTATGTGTACAATTACACTTGCAACCTGTATTTGGCATTGAGTAAATGCAAAGTAACAAAGTATTATTTCATTATATTTATTACAGTATTCATTTGTAGATCAAAGATGTATCCCCAACAGATGAAAAAACTTGTTACACCTCCCTCCCTATGGAAACTAGTTCATATTGCACTTGGTCCTGTTCAAATCTGTGCAAGGTTTGCTAATGAGCATAATACTGTATGTAAATACATAAGTGTTGGCAGCTTGTGTTGTGAGAGCAGGAGGGCAGTGCGGTCATTCACAAAAACACCGCTCACAACAACCCTTTCCGGATACTACACTGGTCTTATCTAGTGTGGTAGCTGGCATGGTTTGTTGTGGGCTAGGGTGTTTGTGGATGACTGTACTGCTCTCCAGCCTGGTCAATCACAACAACAGACTGGTGGGTGAGCATTTTGGTCTGTAATTGGTAGCTTATTTTCAGTAAAAAAAGACTGCAGAGAAGTACAGGGCATTCATTTTAGATGGCAGAGTTGCAAATTTTCCCTTCTCATCTCATTAGCTTTCAGAGGGGGAGCCTGGGTTTGTGTGGGCTCCGTGTACACTGTGAGGTGAGAGCTCAGTGCTGGCTGTAACCCCCCATAGGAACACCCCTAATTTGGACTTGAGCCTAGGGTGGAGCTACAGCTAGCAGTGAAAACATTAAAATTTTTATTTTAATTGAAAACCCCTGTATAGATTTGAATGGGGCAATGTGCACTGGATGCTCTGGGAGAAGCGGGGGTTCTAAAACCTTTCATCTTGTAGTTCTTCTTTAAAGAATATATCTATTCAACCCCTTAGTTTAACCCTTAGCTAACCTTAATCTTATCTTAATTAACTACCTTCTCCACCTATTTCTTTAGCTAATATTCTGTTGTGTTTTTTTATTATGTCTATTTTCTTTTGTCATTGGGACCAAACACCTTTATAATACCTTAACCACTTCCCGACCAGCGCACGACGATGTACGTCGACAGAATGGCACGGGCAGGCATATTGGCGTACATGTACGTCCAATATTCGTTGCCGCCGTGCCATCGGGAGCACGCTGCCGGCGGCGCGCTCCCGCGCTGGTCGGGACCCCCGTGAGTCCGGTCGCGGGACCCCGCGATCGTCTCATGGAGCGGCCGAATGGAGGAAATGCTGTATAAACAACATTTTTCCATTCTGCCTAGCAACTAGGGACGCTGATCTCTGCTCCATGTGATTGGAGCAGAGATCAGTGTACACTAAATGAAAGCCCAACCCCCCACAGTTAGTAACACACCCCTAGGAACACTTAACCCCTACACTGCCACCCACTGGTTAACCCTTTCACTGCCAGTGTCATTTACACAGGAATCACTGCATTTATATAGCAGTGATTACTGTATAAATGACAATGGTCCCAAAAATGTGTCAAAAATGTCCGATGGGTCCCCCACAATGTCGCAGTCACAATAAAAATCGCAGATCGCCGCCATTACTAGTAAAAAAAAAAATAATAAAAAATTATTAATAAAAATGCTATAAAACTATCCCTATTTTGTAAACGCTATAACTTTTGCGCAAACCAATCAATAATCGCTTATTGCGATTTTTTTACCAAAAATATGTAGAAGAATACGTATCGGCCTAAACTGAGGGAAAACATTTTTTTTTATATATTTTTGGGGGATATTTATTATTACAAAAAGTAAAAAATAATGCGTTTTTTTCAAAATTATCGCTCTATTTTTGTTTATAGCGCAAAAAATAAAAACCGCAGGGGTGATCAAATACCACCAAAAGAAAGCTCTATTTGTGGGAAAAAAAGGACGTTAATTTTGTTTGGGAGCCATGTCGCACGACCGCGCAATTGTCAGTTAAAGCGACGCAGTGCCGAATCGTAAAAAGTGGTCTGGTCTTTGACCAGCAAATTAGTCCGGTCTGAAAGTGGTTAATGCCAAAAAAGGTGGGCGCCTTCAGTGGTATACCTAGCATAGCTTACAATCAAAGAAGATCCTTATTTTTTATAGCCCCCCACCCCCCCTTCCAAGTATTACTATTTACATTAAAATTATTTGGAGTAGTAATAATGTAATGTAATGCACTAATAATCAGCAGAAAAATTTAAATAGTGCAAATCTTCCTTATGTGAATAATTGTTTGTAAAAAAAATAAAAAAATAAATGTAAGATTTTACAGTGGTGCACAAAGTGCCCTGCGGCAAAAGCATATTATCCATGTACTACATAACCTAAAAATCAAAGATTTTAATAGTGGCACACTATGTGCACTGTGGGGCAACATGGGCATAATAACTGCATCCTAAATAAAATAAAATCCAAAGTTTTAACAGTGGCACACTTTGTGCACCATGGGGAAAAATGTGGATAATATCAGTATGCTAAATGAAATAAAGTAAATAAAGTATGTGGAGGCTTACATAGTGCACCTTGGAAAAACATAGGTATAATAGTGATGTGCTTTGATAGTTATAGGTCTACAGGGGATAAAAAAAAAAAAATTGTCTATTCTGACAATACATGGGCTTCAAGTGGGCAATTGTATACATGACACAGCTAACAATCAATCAACTGTTGGTATGCAGGCAGAAAATAAGCAATCATTACAATACATAGGCAGGAAACAGCCAATTGTGATAATATGTGGGTACTACACACATTTCATATGCCACCAACAAATGGGCAGTTACTTTATTAAGGAAACAGAAAGGCAATCATAACTGGCAATCATGCAAGCAAAAAAAAGGTATCATAACAATATACAAGTAATCATGACAATAAGCGGGCAACAGACAGGCAACGGTGATACTATGGGGTTTGTTTACTAATGGACAATAAGCTGTTCACTTTGCAAGGGACAATGCACGTTGCAAGGAAAAGTGCATGATGTTTTTCTGAGGTTAGTGAATGGGGTGACTTCCATTATTGAATCATGTACAAGAAAAAATTTGTTTTATTTTCCTTGCACGCTTGGGTACTTTTTGTAAATTTTAATTTGACCATGTTTACTAAGCTCCGGGAAACTTCCCATGCATTGTGCAACTCCCCTTGCAAGAGCGAACAGCCCACCTTCCTTTAGTAAATCCCCTATATGGCCAAGATCCCCCCCCACACCAAGCTCACCCCCTTCAATACAGTCATTACATTTTCCCCCTCCCCCCAACCAGCAAAACACTGCTCCAGGGGAAATAAAAAACATATTTCCTTGAGCTAAGCCCTATCAAAATAAAAACACCAGCAGAAACCTCCCTCAGTTGTGTCATGTCGTATCAGAGCTGAAAACAGCTTTCCTCAGCTCTGTGATGTCTGTTCTCTGTGTGCCCTGTACCCATATTCCAGTACATTGTGGACTTGCAAAATCTTAAGATAAAAAGTTGGAAGTTCCAGTTTTTTTATGATGTTTGTTTGTGTTCAATCTTTTAAAGAAGAAAAGAAAAACTAATCTTTTTAAAAATCTGTATTGTTTCAGTAAAAACACATCTGTCTCTTCTTTTTGCACTTTTTTTTTGCAGTTGGATAAAACATAATCTCCATAACCATTAAAAGAGATGCATGGCCAAAGCTTTTTTGGCCATACTTGACTTGTGGGTCACAGGAGTGCAGTTACCTTTGCTCTCCTGTGACCAAAAATCATCGGACTAAAGCCTGCTTTCAGCTGACATCACAGAGCTGTTCCAGGCTCTGAAAGGATCTCAACCATATTGCCGGGATCCACCCAGCTGTGATTTGGAGCGCGAACCCTGTGCCTACCCCTCTCCAGGCCAGTGCTTCAGTGAGCACTGGAGGGGCAGAGCTGATGATCACTGCTCTCTGCTCTGAGCAGACTGAGAATGGACTGATCAGCAGTCATGTGATCTCTGTTCTCAGTCTTAGAGCTAGTGAGGGACAGCTGCAGCATTGAGGCAAGTAGTGTATGTATGTTTTTTTTTTTTTTTTTTTTCTTTTTTTTTTTACTAAACCCCATACATTTGCTTTAAGTATAAAAGATAACTATGTTAATAAATGCCAAACATATCCAGTATCTATGTTGCATATGATTATGAAAACATAGACAAAGCTGTAATACCCAAATGTAAATTTATGATGCGGGCCCTTTTTCAGCTCATGGTGTCACTAAAATAATTTTTCTATGTCTTTGGTGTGCGGAGATTACGAATATGTCTCTCACTTCAGTAGAATGCGGGACAGGAGTCTGATTGCTGCTGCTGAGTATGTGCTATTTGAAGTTCATTTCTAGGACATTTTGACAAAGGTCAAATGGTTAATCAGAATAGTTGACCCAACCACCCCCCCACCCCCCCCGGTTTGGTTTACACCAGAACTCCCAAACGTAAAAAGTTCGGATGTGAACCCTATCAAAGTGCATGGGATCCAAAATCAAGTGTCTCCATTTTGAAGGCTTATATGCAAGTTATTGGCCATAGAAAGGGTATGGGGGCCTGAGTACTACCCTGGGGGAAATGTATCACTGCATAAAATGTTTTTTAAAAATATAATTTTTACAGGAGCTATTTTAATGATGCTTAAATTGAAACAATAAAAAATAAAATTTCCTTTCAATATAGTGCCGGGGGGGGGGGGGGGGGGGGTGGTGGACCCTTGCCTGTAAAGTGGCGCATATGTACCATATATAGAACATGCTGCAGCAAAACTGACATAGAGAAAAAAGGACATTTAAATTGCTGGCAATACAATACCATTGCTGGGAGAGCCCCCCCGCCCCTAAGCACCCCCCCATGTTGAGGGCATGTGGCCTGGTATGGTTCAGGAGGGAGGTGCTCTCTTGTCGTTGTCCCCTTTCCTGGCCTGCCAGGCTGCATGCTTTTAGTAAGGACTTGTCATGGATTGGGATGGACCTTATGCCATTTTTTAATTAATTTTTTTTACATTTTTTCTATTGCCATTGTTTTTTTTTTCATTCAGCTTTCAGTGGGGAAGCCTGTTGACAGCTGATGACTCATCTTAAGGGCACTGCGGCTTGCTTCCCGGCCTGCAACTTAGCCACCTATTCACTGTGCCCTAACTGGGCAAAGCTTTGCCCAGTCAGGGCTTAGAATGCACTGTGCAAATTTGGGCGTTCGCCGAATGGGCAAACAGGCGATGTTCTGGCTCAACTTTTGCTAGGCTTGAACTGTTCGGCCCAACTCTAATAAAGAAATAAAGGAAATAAAACTATGAGCTGGCTCAACAATTTCTTAAGAGAATGTATGGTGTTTTTGTATATATTTTCTTGTATTTAGGACTTTATAAAAATTGTTTTCTCTTTTATAATGCTGGCCATAGAAAGTTCAAATCTCGGTCGGTTCAACTTTTTGAGCTATGTATTGGTAGGCTGAATGTACCCAAGTTTATGGGTTAATCAACTTGGGTACAACTAGCCGGTCTGATTTTACATGCGGTTAATGACTGTTAAAGTTACTATCGAGAATTCCTGTGATCTCCAGCTCCCCCCCCCCCCCCCAAAGCCGAGAGAACACAATGGCTCCATGGGAGGGAATTAAGCAATTTTCTTTTCTGCAACCTATGATTGCAAGAAAAAAAAACACTCCATCTATGGCTGGTGTTCTATCGAGAAATTCCCTCCGTCGAAAACTGCCGCAGATGGGTCTGAGCATGCGCAGTACACAATGTCACTCCAGCTGATATTTTGATCAGCTGGTGTGACATCAATTTGGCGCATGTGCAGATCATCGGAGGCAGTATTTGACAATCTGCAAAGTGTTGAGAGAGTATGAAATTGTCAGATTTTGCCACACTTTTGCAGGGCGAGTTTTGGCTATATTGAATGGCGTGTTTTCTGTCTGTTGCACGACACCTTGAGTGTGTTAAATGGCAGGTTTTGTTTATGTCTAAGGGCGGGTTAAAATGCACCCAAAACCTGCCCTTCAACACACTCACAACCCGCACAGCAATAGCGCGGCAGAATCTGCCAATTACATTCTCCCTCAGTGATTAGCAGATCATCGGATACAGCCTCAGACGATCTGCACATTTGCCATGTTTATGTTACTCCAGCTGATCAACATATCAGCTGGAGTGGCGTTGTGCGTGTGCTGTGCATGCGCAGACCCATCTGAGGCATTTTCCAATGGCGGGCATTTCTTGGTAGGACATGAGCTTTAGTTTGGTAAAAGGAATATTTACCAGCTGCTGCAAGCAAGGTGATGCAGTCAACTCTGTTTTCCTGTACCCATTTTACTACTTTTCATTAAACAGGTCATATTCTGTTCTGCTAACAATTTCTATAGGATCTACAAATATTATTTCACAGCAACACAATGTATTTAATTGAATCATAATTTACATCAAGAATAAATCAAAATTAGGCTAGGTTACAATAAAATAGTCAACACCAAATGGCTTTTCCACTTTTCCCTTCCAAAATAGAAAATGGGGTAACACCGCTTAGGGGGAACAATGTGAGAACTGCAGTGAATCCATTCGATTGCCATTCCAGTAAGAGTCAATTTCCCAGCAGACTTTGGGGAACCAGTTCTAGTGATTGGATTGGTGTTCTATTGGGGAAGGTTACTATTTGCTTCCTCCTTTGACAGATGACAGCAGTTCTAGCATTTATTTATTATGACTACTGACTGGAATGGTACCAGCTGATTGGAGAAAAGCTAATATGCACCAATATGTAAAAAAAGGCCAAAATACATCTCTGGGAATTACAGACCAGTTATACTAACATCAATAGTATGCCATCTCTTGGAGGGGATGATAAGAGACTATATACAAGATCTTAGTAATGAAAATGGCATTGTTAGCAGTAATCAGCATGGATTCATGAAAAATCGTTCTTGCCAAACCAATCTTTTAACCTTCTTTGACGAGGTGAGCTACCTCTAGATAAATAAAGGCCCATAGACGTGGTATACCTGGATGTTGCAAAAGCATTTGACCCATAAATGTTTACTGTACAATGTAAGGTCCATTGGCATGGACCATAGGGTGAATACGTGGACTGAGAACTGGCTACAAGGGCGAGTTCAGAGGGTGGTGATAAATGGGGAATACTCTGAATGGTCAGGGGTTGGAAGTGGGGTCCCCCAGATTTCTGTGCTGGGACCAATACTGTTTAATTTGTTTATAAACGACCTGGAGGATGGGGTAAACAGCTCAATCTCTGTATTTGCAAATGACTTCAAGCTAAACAGGGCAATAACTTTTCTGCAGGATGTGGAAACTTTGCAAGAAGATCTGAACAAATGAATGTGGTGGGCAACTACATTGCCAATGAGGTTCAATGTAGAAAAATGTAAAATAATGCATTTGGGTGGCAAAAATATGAATGCAATCTACTCACTAGGGGGTGAACCTCTGGAGGAATCTAGGATGGAAAAGGACATGGGAGTCCTAGCTGATGATAGCAGCAGCTTGGCATTGCATGTTATTGCTGAGCCTAACAAAGCAAACAAAATATTGGCATGCATTGAAAACGGAATTAAATCCAGGGATAAAGTGATAATTCTCTAGCTCTACATGACTCTGGTCCGGCCGCACCTGGAGTGTGCTGTCCAGTTCTGGGCACCAGTCCTCAGGAAGGATGTACTGGAAAAGGAGCGAGTACAAAGAAGGGCAACTAAGCTAATAAAGGGTCTTGAGGATATTGTTTATGAAGAAAGGTTGCGAGCACTGAACTTATTCTCTCTGGAGAAGAGACGCTTGAGAGGGGATATGATTTCAATTCACAAATACCATGCTGGTGACAACACAATAGGGATAAAACTTTTTTGCGGAAGGGAGTTTATTAAGACATGTGGCCACTTTACTGTGAAAGTGGCAAGCATGTGGAATTCCCTTCCACAGGTGGTGGTCTCAGCAGGGGGCATCGATAGTTTCAAAAAACTATTAGATAAGCACCTGAATGACCGCAACATACAGGGATATACAATGTGCCATAATACTGACATATAATCACACACATAGGTTGGACTTGATGGACTTGTGTCTTTTTTTTTTAACCTCACCTACTATGCAACTATGACAGGGTCACTCTTATTATAAAGTTTAAATTGTGCTTAGTTGAGGTCTTGAAAAAGTGCTACAATAGAAATAAAATTTTCAGAAATGTCATAATTTAAGCAGACCTTCATGTACTGATATACACCGTTAGGACATACATATGACAGTGATTTTACCTGCCAACATTTGTATATATGGCCATCCCTTTCTGAGATTTGCACAGCCATGCTAGACAGCAGATCAAGGT